>NW_014554505.1:635123-930321 GCF_001313825.1 Dinoponera quadriceps | reverse complement strand
GGGGGGGGGGAGGGTAGATTGGAAGTAGAATCTGTTTGATAAAGAAAGAAAGGGAGAAAGACGGACCGTGCGACGAAGCGTGATTGTATTTCGCGATATTTCGTATTCCGTATGCGATACCAATTGCACGCCGCGTTTCGACGGCGAAACTTTCATCCATACACGTACGAAAATTTATCACTGTTAATCTCAAGGGTTCTCGGTTTTGTTTTTGCGCGATAATATTAACTTTGCAACTCGGTTATTTTTATCTTCGTCGTGTGTAATTTTAGAGGCTTGAAAAAAATCCGGCTTATTCATTCATTCTTCCGCGGTATTCTTCAGTTCCTTTTCGCGGATGAATGAAAAAATTGAAGAAACCCTGAATTTTTTCACGGATTCTTTCGGTTTATTTCCAAGCAAAAGTTGAAGGAAAACTTTTTTTTTAACTATGTCTTCATGAATATAATTATTCATTATGACAAAATTTCCCGTGTATCTTCCGTGTTATTACAATCTGTGGCGCTACTAGAATGAAGTAGATTTTTTAAATAAGATTCGAGGCTGCATATGCATACCGTGTATCGTATAAATCTATCTAGCCATCTATCGAAAAGAGTTTGTTTTTTAAACAATTTTAATCTCAAAAATGAAGTCGCATTTTTCTCTGCGTGCAACCGCACACGTACGAGAATTATTGTTAATTTCAAATATTATGAATTTTATTTCTATGACAATATTAACTTTTTAACTAGGTTATTTTTATCTTTATACATATAATTAACAAAGTATCCATATAATACTTCGCATTGTTACAAAATCTGACAACTATTAGAATGGAAAATTTTTTTAATAAGATTTAGGACTGCGAGTACACATTATATATCATGTAAATCCATACGACCATCTATTCAAGAGAATAGAATCTGTGTTTTAAATAAATTTAATTTTAAATTGGGTCGCATTTTTCTCTATTTGTGTGCTACAATTTTTAATTAACACTGGCTCTTTAATTTCGCAATTATTTCGTCTGAAAATGTCCGCTTCACTGTGTAAAGAGGATAACGCGAAAATGCGGAATTTAATTAGAAAATTATCTGCAAGACAGAGAGAGAGAGAGAGAGAGAGAGAGAGAGAGAGAGAGAGAGAGAGACTGATTAAAGATCTCATACATACGTGTTTCGGCAAATAATTTTCCGAAACATTTTCAAGAGTAACTACTCTTGCGAGAAACGAGCGTTTTTCACTAGAAAGTTGTTGAGATACTAAGTACACATACGCACACAGACACATACATAATTGCGATATCAGGTGAGCGAAGGAGCAATAAAGATAATGAGAGAAAGCGGCCACCTGTGTTTCGTTACCATCCTACGGCAATCAAGTTCGGGGTTGGCGAATTATCCTACCAGAGAGGATAGAGAAGTCGGAGGTGCGGTAATTTAAATAATTTTCCGAAGCGTCATCGCGACGATGAAGCGATACTTCTTCGCGGCGCGGGGTATAATTTAAACGCAAAGATTAAATCGCTCCCACTGTGACCGCGCGGAAACGAAGACCCGGTGGGCCCACCGCCGATCATCAATCTTCGGTGTTTCTCGAATTCTCGGCGCCACGGTGTTGAATTTATGACGAAGCCAGTCGATACAAGGACCGCGCTTGGGATTTGCGAGCGAAGTATCGCCGATCCGTCTTGCCTCCGCCGCGCAGCGGCGGATAAATGAGCGACTTAATTAATGACATTCGCCGGCAAGAAACGCGGACGACCGAGTCGCCGAGTCGAGAAATGGCGAGTGCGCAAGGAGAGAAAAAAAAAGAAACGAGCGTACCGGCCTTCGCCGGCGACCCTTATCGATCTCGATCGCCGTCAGCCGATCGGAATGATGACGACCGAGGAGGCCTGCTCGGGGAAAAAAAGCGCGGTCGATTTAATTAATTGTGCGGCACATCGGCGATAAGCGAGCTTTCCTGTCGCCCATAAAGGATGACAGAGGTGACGTTTCAATGTTCCCGCGGCCGTTCGTGACCGCAAGATGGAGATGAGTACATTAACCTGCACCCGCTAGGGGATACCTTCGGTAAAAACTACCGAGGCGAATGAGAAACATTCTTTAACCGCGTCTTTGGGCAATTCGGGATATTTTTTCGCCTACTCTTTGTCCGACCTTTGTCAGACACTTTCTATGAATATCTTTACGTCAAAATCCCGGGATATTAATCGAGGATAAAAATTCAAAAGAAATAAAGCTCACCGATCGAAGAATATAATCACGTGCATCGATTGGTTGGTCGTCCGTTTGCATTTTGGAGTGTCAATGTGAAATTTTTCATTGTCACAATTGAGCAATGCTCCGGCTCATTTTCGCGCGTACTTTCACTGTGTAAGAACATTTGCAATTCCGTGCAGTTAATAGGTAAACCTTGCAGAAAGTATTTCGCCGGTAAAGTTTCCAATGGCATCCCCCCTTAATAGAGTTTACGCACAACATAATTCGAATAACTTCCCTCCGGATTGTTCGTTTGTCACCCGTCGAGGGAAAGAGAGAAAAGGAATGTGCGATTCTACCGAGAGAGGGAGAGAGAGAGGGAGGTAGGGAGGGAGCTTTCGCGACCCGCAGCGGTGGTTCGTCCTCGACTACGGACGTGGGGTAGGCCAGGCCGAGAGCAAGATAAAGACGTTATTATCGCGAATCCGCTATTACCGTCGTCGGTGTGCGAAGCGCACGAGCGGAGCGCCGAATTTACGGTAATCGCGGCGCGTCTGCGGCGAGGAGCGCAATTAAATAACTTAATCCCCTCCCGACCGCGCGTACACGTGTAGGTACAAGTGTATTTGCGGGCGACACGCGTGAAGTATCACCCGCTGCGGCGTCGAGTGCGATTCGCTGCATAATGCACGCCGAAAGGTTTTATACGAAAACAACAAACGGCCGGCCGAGCGAGGCACGATCGCACGCGCGTTTTGTGCGCGGCGCGCGTAACGCTCGTTTGGCGAAGCGAACGTTAAAAAGGTTGTCGCACGCTTGTTACCGCGACGCGTCACGTTAATAATTCTCGTCCGCCTCTCGCAAAGTTGTGTTTCGCGAGTAACGCGATTATCCGCGGAAAATTACCAAGGAAACTTCTCGCGTCTCGTCTTGCGCCGGAATAAACGTCCGAGCGTAAAAGCGATGTTGCGAGAGAATGAGGGAGGGAGGGAGGGGAGGGAGAGAAAGAGAGGAGGCGTTGTTAGCCGTCGCGCGGCCTCTCTCGGTTTGCTTTACGGCGAAAAAAGTAATCGAGGCGAGAGCGCCCCGATAGCGTTATTTACGACGAGTCAGCAGATTTTAGCTGGATGCATGGCCTCTCCTCTCCTCTCTCTCTCTCTCTCTCTCCTGTCTCCTCCTATAAATCGAGGGCTTCTAAACGCGCTCACGCAGCAGAGATTTCGGTTCGCGCGAGTCCTGCGACGAAAAGAAAAAAAGATTAAAAGTCCGCGAATCCACGAATTGCGATGATTGCGGCGACGCGTGATCGGAAGGATTTCCCGTCGGCTGGTGGGAAATTTCACAGCCGAAGTGCTGCGAATCTATAATCCAGACTCGGGACGATCTTAATCGACACGATGAAACATCGATTCTCAAATGGTGCACACGGGCAGTCGCAGAATCAAGCCGATGATTTTTAGTTATTAGAAAGTTGCAGCATTTTTTCTTCCTATTTTCTTCCTTTTTGGTCAAGTCGCGCGACGCATTTATATATCTACTAGGAGGACTTATAGTTTATTAATTCTATAAAGTTTTGAAACTTATCCATAGAAGAAATGTTTTTGCGACCGAAGTAATCTTTCTGTTACTGGCTGTACACGCGTTCTCGGGTGTAACGCAGACATGTTACCTTCCGAAAGACTATTAGCTTGACAAAGCCTACACGCGCACAGAAACCTAGTCGTATCCCTTCGGAGATTTTCGCGCTTGCCGTCGAGTTGCCACTATCACGGCGGCGCGGCGTGAAATATTTTTCCGCGGCCAAACTGCTTTCCACTTCGCAAGCAAACCACTTTCGAGGACAGTTGAAATATTTCCAGCACACCTCGACTCCTTCTACTCCCACTCGTTCTTATTTTCGTATCGGCCCAAGTACGTGCTGATATAACAAAGTTATCGAACAATTCTTACGTCCCGGCGACTCGTCTCTCCTCCGGAACTAGCTGTATATCGACAATTTTCATTTATAAGTCTTCCTTCGATCTTTCTGTTCGATCATATTCAATTGGGAACTTCACCTTTTGCTCTTAGCGAAGTCGAGAACGGGCTCTCCAGACCGTCGCGCGAAAGAAGTACAAGGTGTCAGGAATATTCCAACTTCTCTGTCCCGCTAATTTTATACTAAATTTTTTATACGTTCGCGCATTCCGTTGTATCTAATTAACCGGACATTATAATGAAGAGCAAGGCTTTTTCGACTCCTGTAGTAGGGGGATATTTAATCAAATGAGTTTATGTTTTCATTTCCACTTCCGTATGTACATTTATTATTATTATTATTATTATATTTTTGTATCACGGAGGAAAATATCGTGAGAGAAGACGTAAGAAGAAGTGAACCTTACATATGGAGATATTTCTGTTACGCTTTCTTTGTGAAATATACATTTATATAAGAAACATAGAGGGGAATTTGATCTGCCGATCCAACACGTTGCCGTAATATCTATATTTAATAATATGAGGAGCTCGTTGTTAGCACGCACAAAATTGGAAATTTCCGGTGCAAAGTCCCGAAAGATAATAATAAATAAGTGATAAGCTTGTTTGCACGCTTAATGAACGTAAAGTATAATTAAGCATACCTCGCGTCTCTCATTACGATTTATGGTAATAAATAACGTGACATGTTAATTAAAAAAACTGTAATTGTAACATTGCAATGAATAACATAACAAGATGTTGTTGCATTCAGTAATATTCTTCACATTAGTGTAACATAATATTGTTCTAATGTTGTTCAACAAGAAGAATCAATGCGAGAATTTTTCAGAAAGATTCTAAATATTGTTTTTCTTGAAAAAAAAAAAGATTAAGTTTATCGGTTTAAGTTAGTAACGAACGCGATGTAGTATATAAATACATTCTTTAAAATACACACTTTTAAAATACACACTTTTAAAATTTGCCGTAAAAATTATTAATATTCCTTCCCTTTCTTTCTCTCTTTCTCTTTCATTCCTCCCTCCCTCTGCTTCCTTCCTCTCCATTCCGCAAGAAACTTCATTTCAAATAAATTGAATATTTCAAGCGAATTCTTCGCAGCTCTGCAAAGATTTCCGCGGGTCTTAAAGAAAGGAGACAGAGACAGAGGGAAGGAGGGAGAGAGAGAGAGAGAGTGAGAAAGGAGGAGGAGGGGGAGGAAACGGACTATTATTTTTAAGGAAGAGGTAAGAAGAGCACATCCTGACGTATTTAGCGTCCTCGTAACATATAGTCGCACTGCCATCGCAGTTGCGCGGCACATTATTACACGGCGTTACGTACGGCAGCGATGAAATGACGCAGTTAAAAATAATTAATGAAGTTCTCTCAGACGAGAGAGCGCGCGAAAAAAGCGGATTTAACGTGCCATACGCCTTTCGTGAGATTCATGTTTCGCGCATACACCCACGCATACCCTCTTGAATTAATGACGCGCCGATGAATGCGCGCAAGTGTGTGTGTGGGCGCACGGCGGACATTAAGTTGCGCGCGCTGCCACGGACTATAATGACTATTCCGCGTCTCGAGTGTTACTGCAATTACGAGTTTCACGGCGAGGAACAACGACAATTTTCGCGACGGAACGAGCTCGCGCGCGCGGTTTCGGCAGAGAGAATGATGACGACGGAGACGGAGCTTTTCGACCGACGCGCGACAGTTATCGAAGAGTTCGTGAGTGCCGAAACGTCAGAATAACATGTCGCGCGTTGACAACCCGGCGAAACGGAAATAGAACTCGGTCCATTCGCCGGTACAGCTGTCTTTGTCTACCCGATACGTTCTCTCCTCGTCTCTCTCCCTTGTCACATTAATCGGATCGATTATCTTTATTGGTGAGAAATCAAGCGATCGGGACTTTCGCTATTGACACATCGTCCACTTTCACCGATTCTTCCCAACGTTTACGGATATCAGTGCGAAAGGTGCTAATTGTACCAATCGGAGCCGCGGATATTAGCGCGTAACTATAATCAAAATCGCTCGGGGAGGATAAAAAGTCAAGGGGCGAGCGTGTGCGCGATTTTAGCGAAAAAAACTTCGGAGAGAAAAATCGCGTTTTTTCCCCGTGAAGTCCGACCGAATTGTTTTCCGCCGGGATGAAATTCACGGTAGGGAAAAAACGAGCCGACGAGCACGATGAGAGAGAGACTCTCGCTTCCGAGAGTGTATGACGCATCGACTCGGCAATTTTTCTCACTTTGTTTCGCAACTCGGACTTTACCAGCACGCTTTCTGTCTGAAAGACCATACGACAGTGCAATGTTCTGTTAGCCCGGGATACTCTATACATGTATACACCTTACAAACGGTCCCGGGGATAGAAGCTGAATAGCGTGGCGAGTTCTCTCCCCGTCCTTTGACTAACGAAACGCGCGTTCAAAAAGCACGGCTGCGTCAAACTTCTGCGGATTCCGGAAGTCCGTCGCTATATATCGCGCAAGCTCGCTCGCTCGCGCGCGCGCGCGCCATCCCCGGCCGTCGCAGGACACGACACGACCACATTCATCCGCTCGCGAGTCCGGAACTCTTCATTAATTATCATTTGTACGGCTGGAAACCGCGACGGTCCTAACTACGTCGCTAACAAAACGGCCTCGCGGCGCTCATAAATCTTACCCCGAACTCCGGAAGCGAATCTGATATCGAGTTTACACGGACACATATGCGCCCGACCAACATCTCGATACAATCTGTGTGCTGCGTGTAACACACGGGCTGCGCGCGCGCGCGCGCGAGACCGAGACTTTCCGAGTGAGAAAGGGCGAGCGCAGGAGGGCAGATAAGAATGAACCCCTCGATATAGTACGAGGCGTCCCAGATACAAAGACTCTCCTTTTAACATGAAGCGCCGTGGGTCCGGCTGAAAAGGCAAAAGATGGTTATTTCGATGCACTAGCGCGGTGTCAGCGGGGAACTGCGGCGGAGCTCACGCGCGACACTGCGAGGAATTTTGGAGAATTAAGTATCCAAAAAGGAAAACACAGGAGACTCTCTGGAAGAACGTTCAAGCGTAATTTTACATATGAAGTACAAAATAGAAAATATAGTTAGGAAAGAGGAAGACAATGCAAAATGGAAAATATAAAAATAAGAGGAAACAGAAGATAATAGATACGAAAGATACAAAAGAGCAATTCGTCTGTTTAACGTAGATCGGCAGTAAATAAATCGTTATAAAGTTTGTGCTTGAACGTATCGAATTTGACAATGTCGCGCATTGGGAATTTTATTCCGCAGGCATGCTGAGGTTACTACAAAAAAACCTACAATAGGTTTCGGTCCTGCATAGCGGGACAGCGAGTAGGTTCAATGCAGCTCTAGTCACTTCACATCACAAAGAGAGAGAGAGAGAGAGAGAGAGAAAAGGGAGAATAAAAGACCCTTGCTTTTTCCTCGAATTAATTCGAGCTACGTGCACCACTTTATTATGTCACTGAACCGCGACGGCGAGATCGCCGATTTCTTCCGCTACGTGTTTTCTGACGGCAGCGTCCCATCGACAGGGCTGGGGATTTCATCTCGATAGAATTTGACGTTAGGATCTCTTTTACATAGAGAGAGATCTAATATTCAGGATCAAGGAATTATAGATGTTAAGGAATTAACGTACGACCTTTTTACCAAGACAAAGTCGACTAGGAGTCGAAGAGTCTGGAATGAGGAGAAAGTACGATATATAGCGATATATGCGGGTCACAATATGCGACGTGATATATATGCGTGTGTGTCTTTTAAGCGAAAAGACGTGGATGCCGGGTACAAACAGAACGGAAGACCAGCGAGGGGGATTGCTTGAGACGTCAAGAAAATGTATTCACAGTCGGATATACTCCGGCTTCGAATTGTAACCCCGGACTGCAATAACTGCCAAGTCATTTCTTTGTGTCTTCACAATTCGCCGTATTCTGTCAATCTCCCGCCGAAGTACGCTCGGCGAATCACGTTGTAAATAAGGAAAATATGCGAGCGCGATGAAAGGATCGTAACGGCCGATCAATTACAAATTCAATCGCGATAATAAAAACGAATACACACATCGGGATACGCGATGCGAGGACCGAGAGGCTGAAATGAAAATTTTAATGAACGTTTTGATGGATTTTTTTCCACTGAAATTTCAAAGGGAAAGCGAGCGCGCGCCACGGCAGTGTGGAATCATAACGAAAATAAAGTTGCGATGTTGTCTATTAATACTCCACAAACGGACGAGTGCTTCTGATTGACAGGAGCGCGAAGCGCTCGCAATTTTATCCGCTTCAATATTATTTTAATACACGCGCAAGAGATAATTTTACATGCGATGAAGCACAATGCGCGGGATATTTTTGCGAAAAAACCGCGCCGCCGTTCGTGGAATTCGCATCACACCGTGCGCGAATCTCTATCTCCTGTTCACGCCTAGACATCAAACGCGTAAAAACGTTCGCGGATAATCAAAAATACGAGAAAGCCTCGACACGGTTCATCGTGTCTCGCAATTGGCGGATTGTACGGAGCGTACGGAGGGTCAATTTGATTTCCCGCTGATAAATCAGCGGATTATTCTTTCCCTCTCTCGTCGATGAATTTTTAATAATACACGGATAGCCGATTAATTAATTAGCCAACGCCGCACCATGCGAATCAACTTAACGCGTAAAGCCGCGAAAGAGAAAGTAGTCGACGGTTTATAACGCAAAACTCTCTCCTTTCGTGGTATCGTCCCTCCCCCCATCGCCGCACCGGGGCTCGCCAAGTAAGCAAATTAACTTTTAATTAAGTACACCGGGAGCGCGCCTCGTTGAGCGAGATGATTGCCCGTCTGAACAAAGTATCGCGCGGCGCGTCGCGACGTCGTGGAGGAGGTTAACGTGGAATAAGAGCCGGTCGGATTTGCCGGAATCCTACAATTGGCTTGCTTCAATAAAATCTCGTTTCGAAGCTTATTGCGCCGAATTGACTCAGATGCGGCTCGCTATATCGCGTACGCGTAAATCTCTCCCCCCCCCCGGTCCTCCTTCTCCTCTCGCTCCCTCTTTCGCCCTCTCTCTCTCTCTCTCTCTTTCTCTCTCTCTCTCAATTCCGATTCGACGGCAAACGTTTGTATCAGCTTTCGTTCGGGAACTTAAAGGAGGAATATGCGAGGATGGCGGTACGATCGAATCGTGAAATATGACGAATTTCACGATTCGTACACAATCCAGCCCGAAACGCCCCGGAACTCGGGTAGAATGTTACGTTAAATATTAGATCGCCTCGTAAAATTATGCTGTTTCCGTGTAGCTCGCATTTCTAAACGTTCATATTTCTCCGGGGCCGGTGTGAAAACTATGTAGATTGGTTTATGAAAAAGGGACATTATGTAAATTCAGCGTGTGCTTATACTTATGTACATTTTTTAACGTGCACCCTCTCTCTCTCTCTCTCTCTCTCCTTATTATTTGAAAATTCAGTCAAATCCGCCGAGTGCCATTGATTATGCATTCCGGAAGACCAGCACGCCATTTAAGATTTCTCCGGAAGAACTAAATCTCGCACTAAAGTCAAATCCGACCATCGATCGTGTCTTCTATATACTCGCGGAAACGGGCGATGACAAGAATGAATTCGTCTTTCGTTCCTTTAGCGCGAAAGGAACGAATAAGGAATATCTCGCCGGAGTGTAAAATTACGCGGAGCGTAAACTTTCAGATTTCACTTGCAGTCCGACGCGATTTAGCTAGTATCGGCTGACAAAAATCGACGACTGCCCCCGCGACTCCCGTTTCTCATGTGACATACGTCGACGTCTCGTGGATGCACCTCGGGTTTCGGTCGAGTGCATTGCGAGCGTCCGACGGACTCGGCATGTACCCGAATACGTTAGGGAACTCGGGTTACCTATCGAGGTCCGCGAGCCACCGTGAAACGCGCGTCTCTCTCTCTCTCTCTCTCTCTCGTCGCACGGAAGTTCGTCACCGAGGATTTCACGGTGTCGTAAAGTTGCTTGAAAAATTCATCAATGAGGACGCCCGCCTGTAACGAGCGTCGAATACATCCCGGCGATGCTCATGCAGAATTCATGCCTGTTTATACGACTTAAAGTGCCGAGGGTGCTTCTTACCGTCGGACATTTCGGAATGAAATGGCGGAACGCGGCCGGCGGAGCTCGACGCGACGTTCGCGCAATTTTACGCGTGTCTATTATCATATGGGATGTAACTTCCCGTAACGAGAACGTACTTCGTGCGCGATTCGCAGCGCGACAATCGGTAAAGTTATTAGAAAAGTTGCGAGTTCCAAGCGCAGGGTAAATTTAACAAATTATTATTTTACGTAGAACCGCTCTCCATCGGATGAGTTACGGTTGAATGTCATTCTGTAAGTCATAAATCGGCAAAAAAAAGCGACTTCTCTTCGGGAAGGTGACGTATTTTTGCGCATCGTTCTTTGCAAAATGTGTCGCCAAGAGTAACGTTCCGCTGGAACTCGTTTTATTAGCTCGTTACATTATCGCAAAGAGACACGTCGGAAAGATTCCGTGGTGAATTAGATCATAATTCAATACCAATTACTCGGTAAGAACAGATCTCTCTCTTTCTGCTCGCTCGTGTTTAAGTATACCCGAGATCTCGGCACCGCAACGGTGATGATTAATGAGACGATTTTTCCCGCACCTAGGATTTTCACCTATTATTTCTCTATTCCCTACATCCATTATTCCCTCTTTCGATCTTCCCTTCTCGTTATCAGCTACCAATTACGTCCCGTACGTAACGGTAGCTTTTATTTCGAACAAATATTGGTTCTTGTACGCCGAGCACGCTGGTCTTGCGTTTGCACATAAGGGTGCAATAATCTTCAATGAGTTTGTAGGATGTGGTATATTTCGTGCGAGTAGTATGAGATATCGCGAAAGTACCATTAACACATTTACAGTTATAATTTATAGCACGTACATGGCCCTTCCAGTTGTCAACATAAATCGTTAGAATTCGCGCTTGAAACCGTATTCCGAAAATGTTATCTATATGCCTAATTTCTAATTAGTCGTGTTGTTTAAGGTTACATCGTAGTTCAAAGTTTTGCACTTTTAAAATATCTGTCCTATTTTTTAATACATATTAACAATTATTATATATTATGTTAATTGATATCGCGCACGAGATATTTCCAACATAGGAATATAATATAGTATATAAACCGTATAATAATATATTATTATATACATTAAATAAAAAATCATATATATATATATATATATATATGTATGATTTTCACATGTGTACTTAATATCTCTATGTACGAACTGTATTGGGAAAAAACTCAGAAAATCCGGTCGAATCCAGTACCGCCTCGAATAAAAGGTAAATCGAATAGAAACTCGATATGCAAGCGCATAGAGTAAATGTGAACAGGCTAATCTTGACTGAATTACATCGTGTCTCTATCAGGGCTTGATGAAACTGATCAAGATTACTCACTGCATCATCCGGTGCATATCACGCTGTCACGCAGGCTGGAACGATTCTCGTCGCTTGTTCGATGCAAACAGACTGCCAACGGCAGTAATGTAATTAGCGAGACGAGGTTGGATTTGCAGTAACATCTCGGAGTATTGGACGGACCGGTCGGGTTATCGTAACTGTGTCCAGAATTGATGAATGTAATCAACGAGCCTTTGAGGAGAATCTACGCATTAATTAACTTTCGCCCGACGACAAAAAAATTATTTCGCCGCGCGTTGCGATTTCGTGATGCGCGTTCTATAACTCACGATTTGCCACACTTATGCCGCATTAACTGCACGCGGAGCGGCGTCGCGGTAATTTCTCTCGCGCCACGAACGCTGATACTCCAAGCCGAAAAATTAGGATAACGAAAAGCTCGAACATCAACGAAGTTCATGAATTATAAAAGATTGAAGATCCAGAAGTTTTAGACGAACTTTAAATTCAAAAACCGCGAATACGGAGATAAGAATGTCTCTTGCGGTGTAACTCGAATTGGACTTTAACAAGATTATACGATAGTATTTGACATAGTTAATGAGATATTTACTGCAGAGGATTAAAAAGCTATGACGACGCTGATAATTCTGAATAAAGCTATTCTGTGTTATAAATTTATTAAAACTGACATTATTCGTTTTTAAATTTAAATATGACTGCTCCGAAGAAAAGTAAAGATATATATATATATATTTTTTTTTTTTCCATACAAAACTATTATATCTACCACGTACGTCGCAGTGATAAGCATCGCAATTTATCGATAATTGAATCGATAATTCCGTCTCCTCCAATAATTTCTATTGTCGGATGATTGACGAAATGATTGCGCGATTCGAAATGGTTCTGTATCGCTCGATAAAAGCAATCCAGTATGTAGTTTATGTTTCTTCCTTACGTTTCCCTCCCAATTCTACCTTTTTCTCTCTTTTTTTTCTCCTTCTTTTTTTTTTGACATTGTTGCACCTTCGCTCGCCGAGCTTCTATCGAGCAGTCACTTTGTAAGATGGATCGCTCCGCGCCAACCGTTAATGGGCTTCCGGTCCGTTTCCATCGTCGGAAGTTTCCCGCTTTTTACAATTTAAGGTTGGCACACCCAGACCGATGTGCCAGACGAAAGCAATCTTATTCAGCCAGTAAATATTTAATTAAACGGTGGTAGAACGAAGGAAAGTCTAAGATGAATACCGAGCGATACCCGCGGCGATCGAGCGTTTTAACTTAACGTAAATGCCAACGAACGTATTAGTATACGCAAAGACGTGGTTTCAACCGAGCGACTAGACACAAACTCGTTATCAATTTTTTCATAAGGTGATATAAACTCTTGGTCGAATCACTGAACTCTGCCGACAAATCGATCCCGTCTGGGACGATTTTATCTTCAGTCCAGCTATTTAAAGCACTTTAGATATTTATATTTTTCACTAGCTTCCCATTAACAATAATTAAAAAGTCCGTGGCGGCATTTGTAATCATAAGAGGATCACTCGTGTCGCACGGAGTATTCGGCAACAATGTTTCTCGAGACAAACGAGCGACCTCATTTGACCCCGCCGCTTGTCCTTAATTTCGAATCGCGGCTTCAGCATGAGCGGAAAAGCCTCGCTGAAAGCTTCGGTCAACAGTGTCGCGAGTTCTCGAGAGATCGACGAGTGAATCGCGATTGATATTCACCGCTTGGAGCGAGTGCCACTTCGGGACTTTGATCTTCCTCGGGAAGAAAGCGCTACGGTGGGCCTATTTATAGACCGTCTCTGTGTTCTCGTCGCAAGAAGCGGCCCTCGCTCTACCCTCGTCCAACTCGACCCACTCTGGAATTCGTTCGAGCGAGATTTGCGCCTAATTTTCGAAAGCATGCTTTATCTTGACTCTTCTTCGAGCAGAGGCGAGAGTAGGGAGGGGGAGAAAGAATACGCTGAGTATATCGCTGCTTTTTACCGCGCGCGGTATTCAGTCTCAAAAACTCGTCGGGGACTTTGTAGAATCGCGACTGCTCACGTTCCGCGGCTTTTCGCGTCTAAATCCTTGATCCGGCGTGAAAAGGAAGGCGAGGCCGTATTCTCCTCCACATGCGCTCTTTTATCGCGTACCGCTCGAACGGGACGCGCAAGGTGAATTTTATCGGGGGAATTTCCGTGACATCGTTGAGTTATTTTTCGATACGCTATGCGCGGTTTCCTTTGTTTATACACGGCGCTCTCCTCGGATTACGTCGCCTTCCGTGACATCTAGTATGAGAGGGACTCCTCTGTCAAGCTTTGTAAGACGAATCGTTTCGGGAGCTTTCCATGCTTTCGGCGCGCGATGGATCGACCAAATATCGCCGAAGAGGTTCGTCGTGTCGTTCGTCGCGAAATGTAACGCACATATAGAATACTTCGGGTAAAGTGACTCACTTGTATATCTCTAAAAGCACCAGGAAACAGGACGAAAGTGTCGCGGAGGACGTCGTCTTCGTCTAAATAAAGTGTCGCTTAATGCCTCGAAACGCTATGGAACATTCGACTCTGATAATATTATTAGCAGAGTATTATTTTACTTCGCATGCGTTTGACATCTTTCATGGGGGAAATTTCTTGGCCGGCACAGCAATTTGTTTGTGTTACTATAGCTGTTTGTGACAGCAAGAAAAATGTTACACGAAGAAAATAATTTTGCCGTTGTGATAAAACTGTCGTTGCGACAGCAATAAAATGTAGTTGGCATGATTAGCAATTAATACTCCTAACAAATCTTCTCGCTATCCAAACAAAATTGTTTCACGTCAGAGATGTCATGCCCTCTTGGTTTCTCTAAGCAATAAAATACGTACAATGGCATGTTTGTTGCGTTAACAAAATTCTGAAATTTCACAGAAAGATTGTACAACCAAAGGAAAGAGCTGCTTCGTTTACTTTACGCTCTTATTTACATATAATTATCCGACAAAAAGCTATTTCTCGCTTGTGAAACAATTTTCTTACAATTCCCCGTGATAAATTATTCCGGCGTAATGGGAGCGTTAACATGATGGGGCCGACCCTGCGCGGAAGACACGATGACGATGCCAGATGCAGGCGGGCAGGCAGCACGAAATCGTTTCTCCATTATTGCGCGAGACACCAGTGTCCGCGACAGACGCGTATACATACTGCAGAAATTTCTTGCCGCGGTGACACATGTTCCGTATTCCTTACCGCGCCTCGATCGAGTAAATTACGACAAAACTTCCGCCAAGTTCGGCCGTCCTGCCGCGACTCGTTCTTCCCCGGGGCGAACTCATCGGATGGTAGTAAACGTAAAATTGAAAGTCGAGTGCCGAAATACGCGTTCATTTCGCGGATTAAATCCCGCCTGGTCGCTTCGCCTCGCGAAACTGGATTTCCCGTGATCGGTGAGATTTTAACGCCGCCGTTTCAACTATGCGTGCATCGCGCGCAAATGTAATTTCGGCGAATTTATTTATCAGTTCGTTAATCAAATATTCTCGTTACTTGGACTAATCGTTTTACGCGAGGGTGGGATTTAACGGCCGAGTGAATCTCAAATCCTTCTCTCTGTTTCTGTGTCTCTCTCTCTATCTGTAACTCTCTCTATATATATAATTTATATAATTAATTTATGCAATTTATATTTCTTTCTTTGAATTTTTTTCTCTCATTTTTTCTTTTATTTTAAACCTACCCAAGGAAAGGTAATCTTAAGTCGATGATAAATATTCTCTTTATAAGTAAGAATATTGTAATTTTTTGGGATTTTAGTCTTGAATCGAGCGTAAGTAATACTTTTATAGGTAATATTTAATCGATACAAATTTAATCAAATCAAGATTAAAGATCTTCTAAGAAGATTATGATATTCTTGCTTAAGTATGAGAATATCTATTTACGATATGAAACTAATTTCTTTTCTGTGTACTTATGTCATTGATTTATAACTACTTTATTTCTATTGTTCTAAACTCATCAATATGCATATCGTTTATTTATACATGTATATTTTAAGTCCTTGTAAGGCTTGCCCTCTAATAAACGCTTCCCTCTCTCTTTCTTTCTCTGACTCCCGAATGCAAACAAGTCACCCTCCGATATATCGCCTCGATCCGGCGAATTATTAACACATTAAGGGTGGGAGTCGTAGTACTACGATTTAGTTCGACTGCGGCTTAAAGGCGGGAGTCGTAGTAAAACAATTTAGCTCGACTGTACCTTAAAGTTTTTATGATCACACAAAATATCGCCCGCCGTTAATGTGTTAATATCACCGACCGCGAGAATGTAGAACATGATACGAACCGTGCTAGGCGCGGTATTCATTCGCGCGCGAGTCACAATTCACGCCGCTCTCGAAACACCGTTCTTTTGTCAAATCGCTATTATTATTCGTATCAATCAGCTGTCTTGTCTTTCTTCTTTCTTTCGTTCAGTCAAAGTCGGAGTTCGGCGAAAATCTAAAATAAATTTCAGACCCCCGGCACTCGGAAATCTCGCACATGATAATGCACATCGGGTCGTAAACGGAATATAAAATATGTCACGACGGTACGAAGAATTCCTCGAAATAACGTCACTCACCCACGCTTACGTGCGCGCTTCCTCGCCATTACGGCGGGAAATATCAGCGATGAGTGTAATTGAATTTCCCACGGAATGCGTATAATTGAATGCAGCCAATTTGGATATTTCCGAGTCTCTGCGTTACTTTTTCCCCTCTGACTGTAAATCGCATTAATGACGGTCGGAGGTTTCCGTAGTAGTGGTCGGAAATGACGACGGCGATGACGACGACGTCGACGACGGGGCGACTTAGACGGGTAGAGGCCGAGTTTACTCGACCGTCGCCGCTGCCGGTGGGCTCTCTTTCACCCGACACGGATCAAATTTCGATTTTAATCGTGTATTCAGCGGAGTGAAAAGTAGGACGAGCCAGGCTGAGCAACATGCAACCGCTGCGTGAGCTAAAGCCGAACCCACCACTACCACCACCACCACCACCCCGAACCGCGGCGTGGCACGGAGGGTAACTGCGACGATATTTCATCCAGCGAATGTTTTATTCAGGCACGTTGTATGCTAAAAGTCGACAGGTAATTATTTCCGCAGCTTTCCCCGGCTTTGCGAGCCGCCCCGGCGAGGGGCGGTGCCTGTCGTGCATCGACGACGACGGCCACTTCAACACCGAAATCGTAAGGAAGATATTAGGCGATTCGCACGCGTGCCTCGAATGTGTCTCTCGCAAAATGTCGCCGTGTCAACGGTTATATGTACGTCCGCGATGTTCCGCCGGCGACACTCGGAATATCTTTGCACAGGGTGCCCTGCTTTCGCGCTTTTGCCACGCTCCATGAGTCGTCTTTGCGCCCTTTTTGCCCGCAGTCCTCGCTGCATTCTGCAGCGAACGTCGGATCGAATGTCGGGTTTCGCTTTATTGCTCGTGTGTAAGATGTCTTGCGCCGAGGTATCCCCCCGAGACAACCGCGCACGGCGTTAACTTCGGACCGCCGATGACGACAACTGGATTTAATAGTCAACATATTTTTTCCTAGCCGACCTATGGAACATAATTTACTGACGTTAGATGGACTCCATTTTAGTCGTTCCGAAAATATCTGTCAGATTCTATCAAGAAAATATCGCGCTCCTTTAAAAGAAACAGATGAAAAGCACCAAAACTAGCTATAGGTACGGTAAACCGACACACTCATGTTTCTTAGCTGTAACGTACGGAATTCTCCGTCGGATTGAACACGAATTTCATCTATTGTGGAGAATAGTCTATTATACAGAGTTAGAGCTGAAGTGGTAGTTTCTGTTTGCAGAAACGTTTGGTTGTGTCAGTAACTTCGTTTGATGTTTCGTTCCTAGTCAAGTTTTTGTTGAGCTATCTTTCTGTAAAAATTAAAGCAATAAATCAGCAGTGAGTAATTTATCAATGCTATTTTGTAATGTGAGTTTGAACTCTTTAAATCACTTTGAATCTTGTGGCAATCTCTATTCTCTGTCACTGAACTGCAAGAAAAGTTAGCGAGAGTTAGGGTTTTTATTCTGTAAACCGACATACTTGAGTTTACTGGTCTTTCAACCGACATACCTGAACTTTGCTGTGAAATACCATTTCACAGAATACAGTTCAAACCACCGGTGATTGAATGTCCCCTGTATTTCTTGTTTGTTTGTTTAAGATGGTCAGAAAGAAAAAGTCAGAAAATTCCTTTCTACATATTAAAGGAACAATATATATCGTAAAATTTTCTAAATGTTTAAAAAAATATATAAGATTAAAAGTAATATGTAAGGATATATAATATATATACAAAATAATGTAATTTCAATGTTTTTTTTACTGATTTTATTTTGTAATAAGTTCCTACATAGTAGATATATGTCAGTGTTTTGAGGCCTGGTTTCTAGAAACGTCGATCGTAAGAAATCTTAAAAAATTATTCGCAAAGAAATATGTAATAATTTTCATAAGACTATTATATATTTTAATAAAGAAATATTACCGGTTTACATTCAAGCATCTGAATTTTAATTTTACACCCTTTAAAGCCCAAAATAGTATGTCGATTTTGGTGCTTTTCCTCTAAGCAATCTTAAAACGTTCTTGACATTTTCATCCGGACGTAAAAAGACGATGTCACACGATGGCGCCCTCCAAACTTCACCCAAGAAAAGAAAGAGAGAGAGAGAGAGAGAGAGAGAGAGAGAGAGAGAGAGAGAGAGAAAGAAAGAGAGAGACTTTCTATCTTCAAAATTAGAAAAGTTATTCAGGGGCGGCCCCGGTCTGAAACGCTTGCATTATCATGAGCGTGCGCTCCCGAGCTGCGCCGCTGCAGCATTAAACAATCCCGGGCGCAACTGCGTGTTCGGCGGGTCATGTGCCGAAAGAAACGCATCCTGGCTACCGCGCGATAGTTCTCGTCCGGCGCAGATTAGTTTAGGCAAGCGGCATTACGTGTTACGCGCTCGAATATACGTAATAAACCGCGGCTTTGGAACAGCTGCCCAGAAGCGAGTGTTTCGCAGCAGATAAGTCACGGCGGCGGAAAGCGAAGCTGGATTTCGGCAGCAGACGAAACGATTACGTCACGACTTCACGAAGAGCGGGCTGCGTCGGTGGAGAGCGCGCCGTCTACCTGCGAAATTGCGACGAGTGCAGCGCGCCGCCCGTGTCTAATCGGATGCGTTTCTCGCGTTACAACGCCATTGATTGCAAGTGCACTCCACACGGCCGCTAAGTTCGATCGAAGAGCGCGAAGAGACGCACTCCGAGCTAATAGCTGCGATCTCGCTGATATTCTCTCTCGTCGGGACATAATTAATCTAAGAGGGCTTTGAAATAAAAATAAAGATATAATACGGTATAATATAATATAAATCAGAGAACGCACACATGCCTACGCACATTTTTTAATTCCAGGAGCGACTCGCGCCATATTAATTCTAAAGAGCACTTTACTCTCACGAATGCGGAATATTAGTCCATTTTGTTATTAGCTCGTATCTTTTAACCTTTTACAATAAAAAATGTATTAAAAACGGTCCAGTGAAATTTTTGTCTTATTTTAAAAGTTTAATAAGAATATGTTAAAAAGTAATACGTTAACAAAGTGAATAAGTTAATTTAACACATATTTGTGTACTTTTTTTGACATATTTTCCATGTTAAAGTAACAGTGAAAATGTCAGTGGACTGTTTTTAACGCAAAACTTTTTACTATGTGCAGCGGTCAGGCGAATGACAGGTGTGATCCATACTAAAATAGATTTTTCGAAAAATTCTGGTAAACATCCATCTTGTGCCTTCGTGCATTTGTCTGTTAGGGATTCTATGTTCTCGTTGGAATTTTATAATCTTTTATGATTTTATTATTTCGATATAAAATATTATTCTTTTCTAAAGCGATTTTTTATTGAATGTGTTAATTTTAAATGGAGGACACTTATTATCCACATGACCACTCGAGAGTTTAACCAAAATGGATATTTCAACTCTGTTTGTTGCTCTTTGAAGCACCTAAAAAGTGCTAAATTGTGATACGGTATATACATATACGGTGATATATATATATATATATTTTTTAGTTTAGTTGTCTCTCTCGAGTAGTGAGAGCGCTAGATTGACGCAAGGTAGCAGCCCTATTTTCAATTTTTTTCTATGTTGGATGTGCCAGCTCACGTCAATGATGGTGACCACGAGAGATATCGTCGGAACAATGCCATTTTCTCAAGACTAGCGCATGCACGCCGATATTAATTAGGAGACACGCGATACGACAGATAACGACAGTTAACTCGATACGTTCGCGCATTATTCACCGTTCTCTAACCTGACAGAATTAACAAGGGCTCGCTTCCTGCCGTCTCCCGCAACGTCGAATGCGCCGCTGTGCGCAAGACGATGTATTGTTTTGGGCCCGGCATAGACTCCGTCAAAGGAACTACAAGACCGCGTACACCCTTTGTCGAAGTAATAGCTGCAATCAGCTTTGCACCGTTGGTTGAAACATCTTTCCAGAATATAGCCACGCATTGCGGCGCATGCAACTCGCGTGACCGCAATTATTGGCAGATGTGAGAAAACGCGCGCCGGACGAAATTAAAACGGAGTCGCGTAAAAACGGATTTACGTTCCTCTCTCTCTCTCTCTCTCGTCCGATTTTCGTTCACGCTATTATAACGCTTTTTCAAATCGCCGCGCTATCACGGTTACGAGCTTGCAGTTCTCGCCTTGGGATTTTTCACCGATATCTGTATTTTCCTTAGCGTTTTCCAGTAATTATGGGATTACGCGTAATTATCTGTTATTCGGAAATTATATACGTGTTTATTACGCACTTCCATTCCTACCGTTTCTCGCTTCCGTTCCGCTTAATGAACTTGACACCTCATTATTGTTAGACCTTTATACCATTAGTATTACGTTACCATAACGTAATATTACGATGTGCTAACTAATTCCCTGGAAATTTTATAATTGCGAAATTTCACACAAGAACGTGTTAATAATATAAAGGTACACCATAAAAAAATTACGATACGCCATTTTTATGTTTCATCAAAAGAAGACAAGTGTTACTTTAGATTCTGTCGTATCCCGCTCGCGTGAAACTTTGTAACCGCGATTGTAAAATTTACAATTTGTAGAGAAAAAAAATATTTGGACTGTGAAATTTACACAGAATTTATGAAATTTGTGAGATTTATAATTTATAAAAAATATCGAGAGACATTTTCATTAACGCGTATCTTTCGTAACGCGCACGCATTAAGAATTAACAACAACGTGATATTTGCGTTAAAGATTACGACTATCTTAAACACCTTCTCGCAGGGAAACGCGTACTCTACGTGGCGGAATTAGCATGAAAAGCGGTACCTGCCTAATCTAATGCATTTCATGGAACTCGCATGTCGAATGCGTTGCCGCGCCGGGATAGGTTGGCATGGCATACACGGGCGCTCGCGCATATATACATACGCCGGCGGATGCGTGTGTAACGGCGGGAAGTCTCTGACGCATACGGAATACATCTGAAGGAACTCCTTTGTATCCGAAATTAACCGCGAACAGTTCGAGTATTTAACCATTTGAGTTAGAAAGCGAAACTTCTCGTCGAATCTACAACGCTTCGCGAAATTAACACGCAGAATATGCTAATGCGTCTCTACCGCGCATACATATTTGTACATAATTTTTTATACATTTTATATACATATTTCTTACGTTCGGGATGATCGCAGTTTTCAGTCGTAGGTAGTTGAGATAAAAATGCAGCAATCGGGTCAGCTGTTTATAAATTGCTTCAATCTGCTCGAATACCGGATCATTCGTACGCTTTTAATGTTTTCGAAATAACTGAAGAAACTTTATATTAATAATAAATTTCAACTTCAATTTCAACTTTTTCCAACGGGTTATATAATTATATCGTTTCGATTATATCTGCTACAAAAAATCTCCGCGTAACACGAGAACGCAATGATGACTATGGCGGCGAAAATCGAGGCGAGAACGAGGATTACAAGAATTTTTGTGGATCTTTTAGCACGACTACATGCCAGCGCTAAAGGGGAGAAAAATCCTCCTCCAATTACTTCGCAGAGCTCCGGAAGAGAGTTTGTACCTAATAAAGGGCGCGGAGAAAGTGAATAGGGAGGAACAGAGTTCGGCTTAGAGGGTGGAAAAGGAGAAGGGGAGTTCGACGAGTATGTAAGCCCGTGAAACAAGGACAGGTCGTAGTATATTCGAAGCTCAAACAGCGCACTCCACACAAGGCAACTTTTACACATTGAACATATTATGCACAAGCAAACTTTATTTTCTTACATTTATATACGCGCTCGACCGGATTTTCATTAGCGTCTAAACGATAAAGAATCGTGCGGAAAAACTGCCGGCTGATATTCTGAATATTCCGAATTTTCTGCGAAATCATTGCTGTGCGGTGAAAAATTTTGTGTCAAATTTAACGTATTTCACATGTCGCAAATGGTTTACTCAAATGTGTGTTAAATTAACATAATATGAATGTCGATGCGCGATTCCTTGTTGAAAATTACACGCCGCTTAAACGTAACGTGGAAATCGCGCCGAAAATTAGAGATGAAATATCAGAATTGAGCGAGACGGAGATAAGAGGAGCCAAATCAGACGGGAGAAAGTTAGGCGCGTGTTAGACGCGAGAACAAAAAATCTACGCGAATCGCGCGGAAGCAGTCTCTCGTCGAGCGAGTCTTCGTTGTTAATTACAAAAAGGCGTGACACGGGAATCGGAGCCTATTTCGGCATGAGTGAGCAGTGAATTAAGTCCGCCGGTGAGCGAACGTGGAAAAGGCGGGTCCTCTTCTCTTGGGAAGGATTAAATCGTAGCGGAAGAATGTGTCCCAGCTTCCGGATACAATGCGTAAAACCAAGTCAAGTGGATAATCTTAATTTATGGGGAGTCACGAGAGAAGCGAGCGTGGATCGACACGGGAATCGCTCGCGATCTCGACTTCGTTTCCGCAAGATTTCATATTTCTCGCGAATCAAAGATGCCGAGAGATCGCGCTATTGAATATTGATACTCTCGAGCCCCCCGGAGTTATCCTCAATAAAATATTCCGCGAGTTGATCCACCTTTAATATCAACGGGCGTGAATAATAAAGTGATATCTCTTCGACATATAATGTCGATAAAATTTATCTCGTTAATGGTTATATTTATGAAACGTCCGCATAATGCGCGAGCCTGACGTGTACGGGACATACGTAATAAAATTCTGATAAGTCGAATTAACCAACATTCGTGCATTAAAATATACGGAATTCGTTAAAATAAATACAGTTGATTCTCGCTCTTCGAACGCTCTCTGACCGACTTCTCTCACCGAATTTTCGAATTGATGAACGTTTATTCACATCCTTCCTCGCTATTCGTGTCGATGATTCCTGCTATAACGATTCTCGCCAAATGCGCGTCTGGAATTTCACAGAGGCGAAATTCCAAACGTATGTTCAACCATGCGTGTGATATAAAGATTATATGCATTGTTTCTATTTTAGATTTTTCTATCCGTATATATTCTTTTCTTCTTTCTAGAAAAAATATTGTTCTCATTATTGTCTAACGCATAAAAGAAGGAAAACGCAATTAGAAATAGATTCCAGATAGAAATGCTCGCTCATTACTGCTCATTAGTTTCATTAATGTGGGAAACTTAGATACGATGTTTTTCAATCGCGACCCGGAATAAATGAAAACTTTTACGCGGGAAATAATGAAAAAAATCTTTCTCGTTATTCGAGTTTCTGCTATCTGAATGCTCGCTATCCGAGTTATTTTCAGGAATAACGGAGGCTGAATGTATTGAAATATAATTACTAACGGAAAGTATTTGAGAAATTTAGCATGTCCTTTAATTTGCGAACTCCAATTAGCCAGTTAATTTACTACACATTCGTTAAATTGAATATGTATATTCGGTTTATAATTATATACGCTCATGCATACACACGGTAAATTAATATTATACATAGGTTTGCATATTTAGTTTATGTGTAACAACAAAATTAATATGCACGGGCGATTCATACATTTTTTTTTTTTCGAAATTATGGCTCTTAATCATCGCTAATTTCAAGGAACTAATGCTTCCGCCCTTTATCCGAACCACGGTCCACGTCATTTTTCTTACTGTCGATGGAATTAGTGACCTCGAAGCTCATTCTGCTTCCTTGGTCGGCAATTACGTGCACGACGATCGTGGAGGAAGTTCCTGTTAAGGGAAGTGGGTACTCTCCCAGGACTATTCTCGCGTTGATAATAGGACTTTTCAATGGAATCCTTAATGATTGTTCCTCGTTATTCCGATCCGTTTCCTTTTCTCTCTTACCTCACCTTCAATTTCGATTTCTCTACGCGTCGTCGATCGATTTTATCTAACCTGTCGGAAATATCTTCTACTTTCACCTCACAAGAAACCATATCCACATCGACGACGGAATATTTCTCTAACAGCGAACTTTCACAGAAGTATCGAGCTTGAAATTGTTGATCTGGCTCGATTTTTATTCAATTCCGCGCGACTGCAGTTTATGCAACAAAATTTGCATAATCCTAGACTTGGTCTTTTTTGTAAGGTTTTTTTTAGCACATACACGAAACGTTGTTCGGTGAGACTTCCAGTTTAACAGACTCAAATTTAAGATCTCGACGAAATCCGCCGTAACGTGAGAGATTCGCCTGATGATTTATTCATTAATATACAACGCGTCTTCAACATATTCCTCCCTTCTCCGACCCACCCTCAGCTCAATACGTCCAAGTGCGAATTTTCGCGTATCCTCCGAAAGTTTAAAGTTCTCCCCTTTAATGCTACAGTCGTATTCTAACACGAATATCCCGTCGTGCTAAGAAAGGCAGCGAACGGCGCCGAAGAATTTCGATTCTACTCATCGCGCGGTTACGCCGTGAGCTTTTTACAATATTTCACTTTTATGAATAAGAATGCAGCCCACGCGAAGCAGATCTTCCAGGACGGTGGAACTTACTCCGGGAAGGCTCTTGGAAAGAGAGTTCACCTAAACCCTTTTAAAACTTCAAGATCCGCGCGCTCGCAACCCTCTCCTCCACTTCCCCTTCTGAAAATCCCTAGCGGAACTTAAATTCAAATCTCGGCGATACCGCGTCTCGTTTTCTCTCTCTCTCTCTCTCTCTCTCTCTCTTTCTCTCTTTCTCTTTTCCTCACTCTCTATCTTTATCTCTATCTCTCTCGGTGCAGCTTAGTCCTCTCTTAAATTTCCAGTTAGCGGGGCTAAACCAGACTCGAGCACGTGTATATGAGCATCCGCTCTCATTACACGTTTGCCGACTACATGTTGAATGCATTGCGGTTCGCAGGAGGACATCGTACAATTGTATAATCATTGCAATGTTCGAACAAGAGCAATAATCTCCTCGATGAAATTATTGCGTTCGGGTTATATTTTATATTACTACGTTGTATACAATTATAGAAATGAGAGTTTATTATAGGAAGTTTCGAGAAACATATCCGATTTTATGCTGTTGCGATTTAGTTTTGCTTCTTGGCGACTTGTGTCTGCTTATCTTCGAAAGAAATGCTCAAAATAGCTCGTTCGATACCAGCCTGTACTCGTCGATCTTTCAACCTTCAGATAACAAGGTTTATATGGGTCGGATCGTAGGAGCATTTTGCGGTTTTTTTTTTTCAACTAATTTTTCCAACTAGGCACTTTGTATTCTTATAATAAGTTAGAAAATATTTCAAAGTAAATAAAATATATCGCATATATTATAATATGTAAAATACTTGAATGTAACGCTTTGCAAACGCGTTCGTGGAAGCATTAGAATATGGATTAATCGGATCCGACTAATCTTGTTAATTGTCCCGACATATTTAAGCATTATTCCGAAGTGTTGAAGATCTTTATAGTGGAGAGTCGAGTGAAATAAATTATAGTATCTTAGTGTCTTCCTAAGTGAAATTACTGAAACGCGAAGCTCGCTGTAATTTGGAAACAAGATCAAATCAGATATATGTTCTTATTCTTATTCATAAGAAAACTTATTGTATCGTTTTCAAGTGCTGAATCCACTCTCGAAGTATTTTCAAGTCAATGAATATACGTATATATTAAATTACATCTTGTATAATAATAATAATAATATATAATAACAAAATATGTAATATATATTTAAATATTTACATCATCACATTTACAGAAATCTTTCAGCGTAATTGGAAATACGTTCGTTATGACATAGATTGTGAGAAACTAAGGTAAATTCTGCTCGATTTTCCCGAGAAAAGATAATTCTTCGGGTCGATAAAAAAAAATCCGCAATTGAAACGAACGAAGTGGCGATTGAAACTTCAGACATCTCGTGCTAATTTTATATCTTCACCGTCGAGCGGATGATATCCGCGGCGCCGGAATACGAAAGTCTTAATCGAACGTCATGAGGCAGTCGAATATATCTCACCTCTTTCAACGTTCACATATCGATACCGCCGAGCACGCGTGCCGCGACGTAATGCATGGGAGACACGCTCGGCGGCAATAAGATAAGTTCGGCGGGCTGTTTTCCAAGTGGGTTTTCTTGTTCCACCCTCGATATCTCACGTATTCTCGGACGGCAAGAACGCGCGGGCGAGTATACGTGGTATGATTTAATCGTGCGCATGACTCCGCACTATACGTGCCCGCGAAAACATCGTAGAAAATATATTTAATCGCGACAAACGAGAACGCGCACGTGACAACGGCATCTGAATTACGAATCGCGCTCCTCGCTTATCTGCATCTGCATTTTTTCCGTTTATTCGCCGGACCGGTGCAGAAATATTCGCGGGTACGTCTCCCTGTGACTTCCCCATGGGAATTTGAAACACGTATCTCGGCTCATAATGAGAGAAAGAGAGAAGCACATTTGTTTACGTGTATTTTTTTTTGTGCGCATCTTTTTCCGAAACACCGAATTTATAACCGTGCGCACACGTGGATGATCACGTTTCAGTAACGCCTGTTATAACACACGCGATGCGACGGCACATTTTTACTTCGCGCGACTGTCCGCGATGACTAAGTGCCGTATTAATAAGTCAAGTACAACGTAGATTGCAGACCATAGATCCACGCAATCTGAAGCATTCAAATCTCGGGACAGTGGCGGCTTAAAGCCATACATCTATGCTGCCAATCAATTGCTGTCGATGGCTACTGCATCGAGAGTTTCGCGATATACACGCACGATATCGTGGCAGTTTCGAATAAATCACCAGACATTAAATAAAAATGTTCCAGTTAAATAAGGATTGGCGATTTTTGCCGGGCGGATCACACGGAGATGACTTTGATTTTTATTTAAAACGAATCGAAGTATTTCTATATCGAAACTACGAAAAATAGACTTCTGTCTCCTCTCTGGAGAAAACAACGCGATAGTATTTCGCGTTCTGAGAGTAATCTATATTGTATCGCAATAAATTACTCTCATCCACCGGATAAACTGACATTGATCTCTCATCGAGTTCGGGAATTGATAAACACCGTGTGTTTCAATATTACAATAATCCACGAGACATGGAGTTCTTGCGAATTATTATTACTCGGCGTTTGATTTTTATTTCCGACGATTGCTCACAACGCGGAGAGATTTTCCCGGAATGTCCTCCTCGATTCAAAATAATTAGCTCGGACGCTTATTTCCTTTCGGTTTGAAGCTGTTCGAGCAAAAGTCTTAGGAGACGAAAATGGATTCATACGACGACTGAAAGCAGCACTCTCCTCGCTTTTGTGCGAGCGGGTCCTTGGCCGGAGCACGATTTCAGCGTCGTCCTGACCACGGTAACGCGTTCGTTTGCTGGAACATCATTTTTCATCCGTCTCCTCTCATCTGGAGTCCCGACTATGATTTATCGCACCGGCGCATCGTCGAAAAACTTGCTAATGCGTGCCGCACAGCGGGATGAAGATGCACTGCCGTTTCCGCCGGTAGAAATCCCGCAAGTATCGACAGGATTTTCGCGGAGCGCGTTAGTGGAAATTAATCTCGGCTTCGTCGCCAACCGCGCGTTTTTCACACCGCTGAAGTTCGCAGGAACTTTTTAGCGAAGAATAATATTTAATCTGTCGCTTCGGTATTGACCCTTTACTCGGAATAATCGCCGGCCCGAATCCAAGATTATTTAACGTAGAAACATGTCCCTGATCGATCAAAAAAAAATTCATTTTCCAACTGTTTCGACAGGGACGGAAATCCCGGCTTTGAAAGCGCCTATAGTTTAACTCTCGCCACATTTTGGTTCAGTGAACTACTGAACGTTTTTCCATTTTCCAGTTATCACATGGCGTACAATTTTTTTTTTTCTTAAAATATCAGATGCCCGCTACAATGAACGAACATGATCTTTTTTAAATCACATTTGCAAAACCATTGAAAAATTTTTTCCGAAAACATTCTTTCTTATAATGAATTTAATTTAAATCCAAATAATTTTCTTGATCTGATATAAACATTCAAATTCTGTATTTCCAATTCTCACATTATAAACTTAAAAATATTAATTCGAATGAAAATGACAAGGCGACGAAGTCTCACGGACCGGAGTGTGGCTAATTAAAAACCCGGAAATAAGTGGCTAGCTCGGATAAAGAAATTAAAGGCACGTGAGATTTTTTATCCAACTGCGTCTTTATCAGCTAAATTGTGTTTAGCTTCGAAAAATGAATGTTTCCCCTACGCAATTTGAAACTTCAAATATTCTCAAATAATCAAATATTCTAAAATCCTAAAATAATCCTATTTTAAAATATTAATAATAACATCGCGAGCTTGCGAGAATACGATAGGGTGTGTACGGTGTCAAACGTACAATTTAAGACAGAATACTAAAAGGGACTGAAGACGACTCACTAGTCGGACGTCGTTGTCTGCCAGAATTTCCGACGGTCATCGCACTCTTCGGTGAAGAAATCGATGCGACTGCACTGTCTGAAAGGCAAAACGAGTCGAGATTGAAATACGTGCGTGTATTAAGACATAATTCACGATCGCATTTGTTAGATACGTCATTTGATCGTCGTTCGATTAGAAAGCCTTCGGAGCTCGGCTGCGCCGTGCAGCAAACTCTGGCACGTGTTGCGCCGAAAGTTGGCGCCGTTTAACGCGCCGATAAAATCTCAATTATAGTTCCCGACGTATCGCGTAAGACGTCGATATCTACGACCGGTATCGTACATACATATATACATGTGCATACATGTGTATGTGGTGTACATACATGTACACCTAATCGTGTAGCATTAATTCATTCTTATACGATGCGGAAAATTGCGCCGATAAATTCGGGAAATATGTTATTTACGATATGAGAAACCACCTGCTATAATTGTAGTTTCTATCACTTATATACTGAGAGCGAAATATTTTATATTTATAATTATAATAATATCAACATATTGGAAGAACTATAGCAAGGAGAACTATTTTTCGAAATGTGATTGAAATTTGGAGCGATCTTCGAGCGAAAATTTAAAAAATTTTTTTCACATTTGAAATAGCGTTCAAATATATCGTTCGAATCGAGAGATTCTCAAGATGTATCTCCGAGTAGTAAATTTGCCGGAATCTTCACAAGTTACGTACATATGTTACGGCCAAAGCCCGAAATCGGCCATTTCGCGAATTGGCTGGGCTTTTCGCACTTTGCCCGATTCTGTTGACCACATCGGAAAGTTTCAATGAGAGAAGTGGTCATTTCGTTTCCTGGCTATGTCGCAAACTGGCTGCAAGTACATGGCCAGATTTCGGGGAGTATCGCGTGAAGCAGCACATATTTTAGGTACATAATTCCAACTGTCGTAACACATCAGGTCTTAAATCTTCAATTAAAAATAAATAAGCACAAAGTATAAAAAACAAATATCCACACATTTATGCAGCATCTGGGAAGAAGCAAATTTGGAGCTTTGAAATATTCATTTTGGGTACAGTTTAATGCATGCCGACGAAATTTTAATTAACAAATATCAGCCAACGTGTAGAAGTCAGCCGTGCTGCGCGTACATCGTGTCGGCATAAAAGGGATGTAATTGCACGGCAAATAGCTGCATAAAGCAGGAGCTGGTCGGGCTATTAGCCGGCGAGCGCATTGGTTAACGGTACACCCGCGTTACAATTTCGCGACGGACGCGCGAGATACGATGGATCGTGATATTTCGTGCCAGATTTAATTGAAGCGCTTACGTAAAGATACGGAGTCAAGGTTTATCTACGACGGGCTGAATATGTTTCGCGAGGGAAACGGCGTTGCCGCTTCCGCCACATCCGCCGGATAGAATCTCGCGCACGCTATACGCGAATTATCCGAAGAGACAATTTCGCTACAGCGAAAGCGTTATCGTCCGAAGGTCTGAGCGAGAGAAAACGGAAGACCGCTATGCGCGATAAAACGAATGACTTGTCCTTTCGTTTAGCGAACAGTGATCAATCGATCGGCACGTTTGCGATAAAAACGATAACAACGATCGCAAATCCGAGATCGAAATATGAACTGAAACCAAGTCAAGAACCAGGTAAAAAAGTTCAAGAAGAATAAAGATTTAACGAAAAATCTAAATGATTTCAATAAATGAGAATAAGAGACAACAATATTTTTGCCATCTGCGAGAAGATGATATTGTTTTACAATGTAAATAAATACGCACATTTTGGTCTTTCAATGCACGCGAGTTTCGCTATTCTTTTCCACTTGTTTTTCTGTCAAATCGAGCCTCTGATAATTTCACGAATAACTCGCACTAATATTTGTTTATTGCAATTTTGTATATTGAACTAACGCTGTACGCTTCTTCACGAGTAAGAAGAAACTAATTAAGCATCCACTTATTCTCGGTAAAACTGTCATATTAACTCAGTTTTGTCGTAAGCTTTTGTTGGCTTAGGTTCTCAGCGTCTTAATTATGCAAGATGACACGTACAGAAAAAGGTAAAGTGGATTCATCTTGTCTTAATTGAAGTGCGCTGCGAATGCAGCCACGCGAGATAACAGCATCTTTCATCGTCGGTGTAGCCGCGAAGAAAATTCAAAAAGTCTTCCTACTCTCCTCTGCGCCTTCTTGTAATTAACCCGACGAAAAGCGTCGCACCGAGATTTCTACATTTTACATATTTTTAGGGTCTTTGATTATTTTTAATCCTACGGCTGCCTACGCGACAGCCGTCGCGCAACAATTTCGTAGTCGATATATACCTTAATTGTGTGTCGATTAATAATAATGCGACAGATTTAGAAGGTATTATTGGCGCGATGTTATATTCGTGACAAACTAATTATTAATATCGATACCGGCGAAAGAGAGAGACATTCTCTAAACTTTGAAATGTAAATTAAAAAACTTAGATCTAACTTTGAATTCAAATCTAAGTGTTTCATGTGAGACAAGTTTCAAGTCACGATTATTAATATAAATTATTAATACAGGTCTAAGGCTCATAAAAAATAACTGTTACTTAAAATTTGTCTCAAGTAAAATGTTCAGATACACGGAGAAAAATAATTTATTGGCACGATAAATTTTATGCTGTCGCAACAAAACCTGTCACTTACTAAGTGAGCGGCAAAACGATTTGTCAAGAATATTAATTGCCATTCGCTGGATATATTTTGTTGAATCTACAAATTATTTTGCCGTAAATTATATGAGTGTTTTTCAGTTACATCGCGATTACAAATTTAATGTCACATGTATATCGTATGATTCAATCGACAAGCTCACCGATATGAATCTAAATTTAGAATTCAGATGTTTCACACGAGAAAAATTTTTCACAGGTAACAACTATTAATACGGGCCTAACATGTGACTGAAATCCGAATGGACCGAAAACTCGCGTGAAATTAGAATCCCTTACGTCTCCCGGGACGCAGCCTATTTGTCCTTGTACAACTTTCCACGAAGCCATTTTTTTCTATCTTCAAGGAGCAAAAAGGGGGTGGGAGGGCGAGCCGCGATTTACGCGTGGTTTACGTACTCGCCTCGTCGCTGAGTTATCACCACCGGTAGCCGCCGCGTGGAAGTAATTACCGGCTCTTCTCGAGGGCGCGGCGACGATTAATCGCCGGTCTGCTTATCATAATTAATTGCGGGATATAACGAGCAGAAACGCCCGCCGAAATCCACGGGTCGACAACACCGGTCTGCCGCGAAATCCCGCTCGCGCAATATTCAATAGCTCGCGATGCGCGGCGGCCCGCGGATTTATCGTCGCCCTGGCGCCGGACATTTATCCGGGATGGGTGGCGTTTTAACGGGCTCGATATTTAACGGGCGTCGCCAATAATATTTCTCGCCGTCGTTCGTCTCGTCGACGGTGGAGTGGCCGACCGGTCAAAAAAAAAGAGGAGGGGATGGGGAGGATAACGCGCGGCAAGAGGCAAGGGAATCGCTCCCACAGGGCAGATCACCTGCCGATAAACCGCGTTAATAACGATAATCAGATCGTAAGGAGGGGTGAGGCGACGGCGATAATACAGTGAGCGGGCCGGGCTTTATTATCTCACGGTTTTTCCATTGCAGACGGCAGTGGGACGGCCGCTCCGCGCTTCCACGTAACGTTAATATTAGCGTTACCTGACCAATTTCACAGAGCATAAAAAGCATGATCGAAGCGTTCGTTTTCGGAGAACAATAGTAATAAAGCATGAAGTGTAAAACAATAATGTTTCATAAACTCTAACGAAAGTTTCCACGAAAGGTTATGAAAAGCGTACACATGTGTGTATTTATCGGTTCCCGCGGAGTTACGAGGCCATGTGGAAAAGTAGATCCTATTAAAAAGGGAGAAAAAAGTTATACGCAGCTTTTTGCTTGCGATATCGTTAATTTCTCGCTCGGAGGGGAAACATTAAGTAGAGAACTAATATATAAGAACTTATTCCGATACTTCGAGATTAAGATCGGCCGTATCGATTGTCATCAGTTAATTAAGATCCGTCAGTAAATACATTTAGCATTTCTACATTGCGAATCTGAATTACGATATCGAGGAGAAAACCATTAATAATATATATAAATTTCTGCGAATTCGTGTGAATCGGGCGTAAGTGAATTTTCAGGTTTTACAAAATCGAGTAAAAGCACAAGTCGACGTTGATATGTGCGGGGAAAAAAGACACGCGCACATGACAGAGTTATTTCTGAAAATACATCTCGGGAAGCTTTCACACGCGAGCCGCCTTCATGATGCGTGTCGTGTCCCGCTGCGTGCCGTCTATTTCGTGTCGAATCGCGGAGTCGTTCACAAGATCACGAGCAATCGCACGGCAGCCTCGTCGTCTCCAGCGAGAACTTTCTTTCCCGACAGTGTTATTACGTTGCATCGCGATACCGTGATCGCACGCCTCAACGGGAACATTGACGTTTACAATAATTGAAACCCGATCCGATGACGTTTGCAATAATTGAAAGCAGTAGTTACTTCTCGAGCGGCGGTGGCGGCGGACAACTGCACGATCGATTTCTACGAGGATTTCTATTAAAGTTCCGGCAATCCCGGAGTTAGAAGAGCCGCGTGTATTTCTCGTAGTTACCAATACGAGCGCGCGCGTCCTTGGACGATATTTCGTTGGTGCGACGCGCCGCGGGGAAAGCACACGAAAAAGAGACAGAGTGATATTCTGTTTGCGCGATAACGTTTATATAAACTAAAAGAGTTTTCAGAAGATTACGCGCGAGTTACGCGAGTTACACGGCGGACGTTACGAGCGGTGTCGCAGGTTTATATCCGGAAAGCAACATCCTGGCGTTAGGTGAGATCAAGGCAGGGTTCGTGTTAGCCGTGAGTTGCGTTTATGCATTTATTGCGAGAAGAACAGCGCGGAAAAAAAGAGGTCGAAAAAATGGTCTTTTTAGAACGTAGATTAGCTTTATCGCAAGTTACGTTCACTCTAGCTCGCCACATTCCGGTGGGCCGCTGAAGGTTTTTCGGTCATTCTAGTTTCCATATAGCATACTATTGTTTTTATCTCAAAGTATCAAGTATCCGCAACGAACGAATAGTGCTTTTTCTTAAATCGTCTTTGTAAAATCATTTGAGAATTTTTCCAAAAACACTCTTTTTCTTATAATGAGTTTAGTTTAAATCCAAATCATTTTCTCGATCTGATATCATAGACATTCAAATTCTGTATTTCTAATTCTCACATTACAAGTTTAAAAATATTAATTAGAATAAAAATAACAAGCCGACAAAGTCGGGCGGTCTCACGGATCAGAGTGTAGTGAACTAAAGACCTCAAAAATAGGTGTGGAGAAACTTCGAAATTCGAAACAGTGCGTCAATCTATTCCGACCTCGCCTGTTGGACGACGATGTTCGCGCGACGCCGCCGCGCACACGCGAAGAATCGTATCCTCGTCGACCCCAGCCCGCCAAGAAAAAACGTCCTGGCACACGCGAATCATTTCGCCAGCTCGCTCGTCCGCCCACTGTGAATTTATCACAGTGATTTCACGGGGGTGAACCGCGATCGATGTGCATACACGGGCGCCGAGGGTTGATAAGCGCCTGGGATTTAACACTTTGCAGTATTCATGTTACCTATAGAAAAGCGCGATCGATAGACAATATTACAAGTCTCAGATACCAAGAGTACTATCGAGCTCCTAAGAAATGCGAAGGAAACTGTACGCGACTGGGAATCGCGAGTATTCCAAAAGTAATTGAATTTTCTTCTTGTTTAATGCGACTTCATTTTTACGCAATAAATCAGAAATGGAAAGGAAACTTTGCGAACTGAAAATCAGGTCGGATACGTGATCGTAATAACATAACGTATAGCGTAAAAGTATGATCGCTGTTCTTACAGTGGTGGTAAGTGTATCTAAGTATTAAAATTCACATAGAGGAACGAGGAAACTTCTCCGGCTAGCGATTTCGTTTAATCCCGCGAATTTCAACCGCATTTTTGCGAAAATTTTTTTATCCGAGGAATTTCGTGGAGCTTGCAAGATAATCTTGTATCCACTTATATTGCATAAGCACTCCTTGATATTCTCGGCAGAACTAATCAGGAATAACGCGACGAAACAGAGGAAGACGGAAAGAGGGGCTGTGTTTGTTAAGAAGCAATCTCATAGTCGTGTTTACCCCGAAAAGCCATAAAAGATCGAGCGGAGCGCGTGAAAGCTTAGATCCGGGTAGAATCGATCGATACCGTTGTTTCGTTTTGTTTAACGAGCACTCCATCCCAGAGCACTTCAACCCCGTAAGAGCTAGGCGTTCCACCGCGAAGAGCACTTCTGTCGAAAATCGGCTTTACTATAAACGAGGAGACGAAGTCGTTCGTGTAGGGTAATACCGTTCCCAGCTATCAAGGTTAGAGCGAATAAACGAATTACCGGCGCCGCGTGCGTATCTTTAACGGCGTAGTCGTTCTAGTTTGCGAAGTCTCTCTTTCCGCATATGGCGTGCCCGCAATTAACTAACAATCCGTTCCCACTTTATATTGTGGCGTAAGAAAATGAGGATAATAATGAAGAATATATATGTGATAAAAAGGTGATTTTTAAGTGTATGTCGATACTTTGTGTCGGTAAATACGAAGGTGAATGTAGAATGAAAAAAAAACTTTTATATAAACATAGGTCACGTTCGAAAATAATTTATTCAGTTGTGACAAATTAAAAAAAAAGTTTAAAATAACTGAAAAATATGTTCATATGAAATAATATGATTCATGTTAATGTGAAATAATTATCGTCCTCTCGCTGCAACACACACCAACAATAATACGTATGGGTAATCGCAATAGAAAGTATGCAATAAATTTGAGATCATTTGAGATACACTCGCTAGAAATTTCCAACAAACAAAAACTCAGTATGTAGATATTCACATCTTATGAAAATGTCAAAAGTGAATAAAAATTGACGCTTTAAAGTGTAATTTGATTACGAGCCCCAGTCACATATTTCTGGATGCGTTACGCAGAACGTACCGCGGTCACGGCCTTTGACACACGCTGGCCAGAAGCTTCATCGAACTCATGAATGCTTCATACCTAATATTTAATGATATCCGTATGATACGCTTGACAGTTCGCAGAGGAACGATACCTCTGAGATTCCGCACGCTCGATTCGAGCTTCTCTCAACCGCACCGAATGAATATCGAATTACGTAGGAAACGTTACCGAAGCGTTCATATGATACGCCCATGCGCGTCGCTTTGTTAAAATATTAAAACAAATTAGAAGAAGGCCCAGCGCTTAAATAATGAAAATTTGTATCACGTAGTAAATGGCAGTTATACGGTGGATTAATTAAACGGATAAGTTAAATAACAACACAGAAATCAATTCGGCAAAAGAAAGAAAAAAAAAGTAAATTTTCCCCGGTTTGTAGAAGCTATTTTTGTCTATTAATATTTACTATTTATATATATAAATAAATAGAATCTTTTGTACATATCAGTAGAAATGTGATAAAAAATTCAACAAGTTCAATTCTACTTACGACGAAAATTTATCTTAACTAAACCGTTTTCGAACGTAAAACACACACACACACACACACGCATATCTATAGGAAATCCGTTGAAAGATTTCTCTTATTCTTGAAAAGTCATGCGGGATCTCTTCCCCTTCTCTCTCGCTCCCCTTCACTCTCTCTTCGGTCTATCTAACGAGACGAACGTAAAGGATCTTGGGCTGAGTTAGTTACCGCTGAGTTATGCGGCGTTACATCCCCCGTTATTCATCCAAGGTGGACTTAATTGAGTCCGATCTCGCGCGCTACCCGGTGTAACCTTAACTTTCTATCGGCTCGAGTGAGCAAAGGCAATCGATCCGGTTGATCGCGGAGGACCGTCGACGACATGTACCAAGGATGTCAGCGGGTCAGCTGCCGTGGGCTTTGAACCGACCTGGCGTCACCACAATGCGTGGACGCCCAGAATCCGCATGTTTGCCGACCTATGTTCGACAGCTTTGACGTGTCTCCCGTGGGGACGTAGACACTGGAGATCAAATCTGGAGATGACCAAACCACTGTCCCATCACTGCTGCAATTCAGCATCGGTGTTATCCGATCTCGCCTATGGAGGGCTATCCCCGTATAAACCGTACCGTACGTATTAGCCGACCATAATGTCGCTCGCCTATCGTCTTGGACGTCTTACGGTTAGTCAGGCTGCAATGCAATTTGCCTACGTGACACGTCCTAGGAGCACACGGATAGCAGTAAATTCCACAACGCCAGGGCTCTTCCGATTCTCGTTTACTCCGCTACATCTTGCAACAAATTTATCGGGTATGACACGTTGAAACGACAAACTGTTCAAAATTATTGCCAATAACACAGACCGAAACAGATTCTCTTCGGCTTTTTTAATTGTCAGTTATTCCGTATATTTTCTTCCTTTATTTAGCAAGAAATATCGGACTAATGATATCCCTGATTACCAATGTAGATATTAATTTTTCATTGAAATTTTGCTGATAAAAGACTCAACGAAATACTACTAATAACATTCGAATATATATATATATATATATTCGAATATTAATATTCTAATCAATATATATACAAAAGTTCATTTCGCTCTTTAATCAATTCTTCGCTCAGAAATCCCAGAATTTCTACGGGCACGGAATCATGCAGATGATTTCGAACAAAACGGCTCATATTTAATTAATTAATTATATTTTAAAATAATTAAATATTATATATGTACATTTTTATTAAGAAACGGAACAAACTTTTACATCAGCCCAATATTTCGCGCGACATTCAAACGTCCAAGATTTCATCGGTCGGCAGGAAGATTACGAGAAATCTTCTCATGACGACGAATCAGATCTCGAGTTAAAGTTTATAAGCTTTCCCACGTTGGAACGTTCCTTTCGCTTCGAACGAACCGGTCGATTACTAAATCCTCTCGTCTACTAAATCACTACCGGAAAACTTACCACGGATAGTAAGACTTGAGTAGACTTCGAAGATACGAAACATGCAGACACGTCGATTAATAAGAACAAAATGTTGTAATGACGCGTGTTTCTTTCTCGCGAGTTGCTAAATTAAAATTTCGCATTAATATCCACGTCGAAGCTACTACGTGAAAGTAGAACGGCGATAAAATAAACTCGCGATATTATGCCAGTTAATTTTTCCTACATATGCTGCACGTCGTAAATAATAAAGATCGCACAACAGCATTTAGACAGAAACTGCCGACCGTACAAGAGTGAGCGTGCCCTAATGTGTATAACGCATTCATTATGCCATCGCGTTGCTGGATTCCGATTTTCATTTCCATTAATTTCGCGTAATTGTGGACAGATGAATGAAGTAGGTGCCTATTGTTCCTCAAACGGACGAACAATACTCGTTACGCTTGCTTCTCCGTTGCACGTCAGCAGCAGAAACATTCCTGCGTTAGCTATTCTCCCTCACACCTTTCCCGCCGAGACGATTAAAGGTGGTTAAATTAATTTGTCCCCCGAGAGTGTAAAACAAAGAACGTACGACCGAGCGAAAAATCCTGATTAATTGAAATCGATGAAAGCGAGAATCCTATATCGTTCTCTGTAATATTAATCTCGCCGTTCCGAGAAAAGCGCACTACGAATGCCGTCAAAACGTAAAAAAATAATACGCCATCGATCCGACTGACCTTCTGTGGAGGTCAATTGTTGGCAACACACGCGAAAATAGGTTATTTTTATTCAATATATCGGCGCCAACCTTAAAAATAATTAGTCAGTAAATATAAGTTATATAAATAAGTTATATATATATATATATATATAAATTATATAAATAATACGTTTTTTTTTTTAATCACCTCGCGAGAAATATTGTTTTCAAATTGGGCTGTTACATATTACGAGTATATTGCAAGTAAATACGAGCGAATTTGTATATTTCAAGAATAATCGAATATGCTGCAGTTATTCTCCAACGATTTATTCCGTCGGTTCGGCCGTGATTGAGGAGGAATCGACGACATTTCTTAGCCGTGTAAAGCGTTATGGGCGATTCGCTCGGGAATTATTGATAGCGACGGAATTTATTTTAGCGCTGTGAAGTTCATCGGGGCCTTTTGCATGATATATAAAGTACGAAGTACCGATACTGGATTTCCAAAAGAAACAGAAGAACTTTTGTCTTTTTTACTGTATATTCTTGCAACTGGTATCGAGACGTTTCCAAAGTAGTTCTGGTTTCTAACCAGAGACTGGAACTACTCGTAATTTGCGTTTTAGTCGATCAACAATTAAGTCGATCTTTTGATAGTTGAAAACACATCTGTATCATACATATAACTACACTGGAAAACGGAGTTTGGTTGGATCCACCTGACAGTGAACAACCAAAAGCGTTTGGTTGAAGGGAACAAAATTTCTGGTTGTAAGAACCAAATTTATTAATTAGTTCATGAGAACTAGAAGCTTGTTTTCTTCACCCAAGATGCGTTTGGCAATCCATTCTCAGGACCAGTTAAACTTATTTTTTAATATACGTTTCAATTTCACATCAGTCCAATTTCCGTCAAGACATACATACTATACTTAAGAATCGTCCACGTTTCAAGTTTTAACCACAGACATTTGGCTGTTTCGCCTCAATGTAAGGTGCAGCCGGTTGCAGGCTGCACAGGATTATCTCACGAGCAGTTATTTGACGTGAATGGGTTAACACTGCGCCAGAAATACACGCGTTCCAGTTGCCAAAGTTATACAGAGTGCGCACTCCCGAAGTCCACCTATTTTGTCCTATCCTGTCTCCCTTCTTCCGCCACACCTTCCGTCTTCTATTCACCGCTAAATGCGGTGGTGACCGACGGAACGTTGCTCGCCTTGTATCGGAAATAATACGAGCGGCACGGCTAACAGCCGTGTTATACAATATCGAATTACCGTTTCTCCCGGAGCGATTGCTACATGATTCTGCGTAATTGATTCAGCCAGCGCAAACGCGAAGCCCGGCGCCGCGCCGATGGATACCAATAAGATCCCAGCCTGGTTACTGTAATTGTGCGGTCGGTTGAGTTAATCCGCACACGATTATGCGTCGTCTCGCCCGATGTCTTCGAAACAATGCGCTTGTTTCTTGGATGTTACCGACGATACACGGTGGACCAATCCGTGTTCGAGGTTCAAATAGGCCACACTGAAAAATGAGTTTGGTTGGATCTACCTGGCAACCCGAGTTGAAATTTTAATCCTACATTAAGTCTATTTAGTTCTACATTAAGTCTTCAAGTCCTATATTAAGCCTTACATTAAGTCTACTTAGTTGTACATTAAGTCTTCAAATAGAGAAAACGGAAATAAATTTCTATCCACAGCATCAAAGGATAGCACAATAAGACTTTTGGAGACGTAGAATGTAGAACTAAATATACTTAATGTAAAACTAAAATTTCGATTCGGAAATAAACAACCAAACGCGTTTGAGAAGAAACAATGGTTGAAGGAAGCAAAATTTCTAGATCTCATGAGACAAATTTAGTTTTTTAGCCAAAAATTCTACTTTCATCAATTAAAATACGTTTGATTGACCATTGTCAGGTAAATCCAACCAAACTTATTTTTCAGTGCATAAAACGATGCGATTAACCCTTTCGATGCGGAAATTGTACATACGTACAAAAGTAATCTCTCATTTGCGAATGTTAATGTGTGCACGCACGTGGTAGAGTTATTATCGCGCGGTCCTATCGGAAAACGCGCGAGAGATCGTTATAAATCCGATAGGATTTTAAAGCGCACGACGAGCGCCCGGTCAACGAGTCTCCGAATCGCCAATTGTTACGAAACGGAAACCACCGTCGAAATCCTGCTAAACGGGAGAACAATAACCACGGGAATTAATGCGCTCGTGAATTTTTCAACGAATGCGCGAGAGGCATCCGCCATCGATACGGACGCGAGTCGACGCTGACGCGAGAACAATGCGGCTTTATTGCAACAACGAGTAATTGAGTGCGAATCCTTGCTCGCGCGCATCGAGGCTATCACACGTTCGCTTGGATCACAGCTATGATTGTTGAGAAAAAAGAAGACACCGAATCCTGGGGTGAAGAGTAAAAGGTATCCTAGGATAAGGAGTTCATATAAAAGCGCAACGTGGGGATTTGATCACCAATATCGCAACAGACATTGTGCAGATAAAAAACTAAACATCTCTAATATTGGAGATTGCCCGTTTGCGTTATCCTGGATAGATGTTAAAATATAAGAAAAAGAAAAAGAAGAAAAATGAGAATATATACATAGTAAAAAATTTTTGTGTTAAAAACAGTTCACTGAAATTTTACGTTATTTTAACATGGGAAATGTGTTAAAAATTACACAAATATAATTTTAAATTAATATATTCAATTTGTCAATATATGTTGACATGGTTAACAATATTATATTTGTGTACTTTTTAACATATTTTTTCCATGTTGAAATAACACAAATTTTCAATAGACCGTTTTTAACCTGTTTGTCGTTTTTAATTCTAAAATTTTTTACTGTATGTAGTAAAATTTTGAAACAAATATAATAAAATTATGATAAGCGAAGTCTTCGTAAAAAGTAAATACCCCAATTGCCAGGACTGCACTCGAAATATAGCGTTGTTTACGACCTTTGAAACTGCATCAAATCAATTCCCGAGAAAGCAGTCGAAGTTTCGAACATCCTGAAGAGGAATTCATATCGAAAAGAAGCTGTATTCGCATACACAATAACTTCTCCCGCCGGATATATTTGGCAGTAATTTACATACATCAGCGAATCGAGCAATGTGAGATTCGCGTTTATTCATTCGTGAAATAAAGGCGAAAAAGTTTTTCGGATATGTGTCAACATAAATTAGCTTATTCAAAAATGTCTCGAACTTTAATCCCGTTGGGAAATTCGATGCTCGATCTGCGATTGCAGTGTGACTGTCTGATAAATTGCAATGTAATGTCTGATAAATAATTGGTCATTACTCGTGCAAAAATTAATGTCGTGTAGTTTTTCTAATTTAATATGTATTCACTTTCTCTCGAAAAGTTAATATAAAATCAATTTTATTAGAATATTGAGTAATAAATGCTATTCAAAGCGGCCCGAATCGCGAAATTGTGGCAATGAATAATCTAATTCCAAAATTTATGCTCTTACATAAAATTTCTCAAAATGCACTCTAGAGAATCTATCCATTGAATTCCGTTGAAATTTGCAGGCAACATTTCGGGTAATTCATACCTCGGTTTCGATTTCTCATTTTCAGCGTAGGAACGACCTACGTAGAAATCGTTGCGCATAATTGTATGAAATACACACGCTCCTGGTAGAAACGAGAATTTGATACGAAAATTATTCCTCAACTAGCGCTAGGAAATTCAGCATTACAATGAAAAGCGAAGGAATCGTTAATATTTCTTCATGTAAAATCATCTCGAAAGAAGTCCTCGCAAAATTATTGAAATGAAACAACAATGACCTGTCTGATGAAGTTCCCTGAAAAGAGACGTGCGACAAATTGCAACGACTATACCAATTTGAACTCCCGCGGGACGAACGTGCTGCTTTTCGCGATTTCGAGCCAACGGATAATTGTAAATCAACCTACTAACATTTACCACCTGATCAGCCATGCGGAGGAAAATTATGTCTCGAAGGCTACAGGTGAACCGGCGGCTAAGAGGTACATCGACGTTAGTATGGATTAGTATAATGTTGCCTGTATCCATATCGTTATTTAAACTTGGTTCTCCTTAATAACGAACTCCTAAATTCATGAGCTGCTGTATCATATTTTCCGTAAACTTGGAGAAAGCCAACCCGACCTAACCTAGCCTAATCTAATCTAATCTAGAGGCTCAGGTAGAAACCTGATGAGAGAAGGGAACTTAGCGCATTCTGTGTAACGGAGCGGCCATCAATAAAATCCCCTGACCCGCAAATTTTAATCAGTTCGATCCGCCGCCAATTCTCTCCGTAATAACTCACTTGCTCGCTCGCGGAATTCACCATGACGTTTTATTGTGGAAAATGAAAAAGAGAGAGAGAGAGAAAGACCGACGCCGTGTTTCGGGCGTGCTACAACAAGACGGAGATTACTCACGTCGCAGTCGCGTAGTAATCGCGCGACATTACGCGACCATACGTAAACTTGACGATCATAAAGCTTGACCGCGCCGACCGTGATCTCTTAACGTTAATTGTAAATCGCCATTGGCCGAAACAACGGCGATACATTATGCATTACGTATGCGGGTTAATTGTACGAAGGCAAGTTATGACCCCGGCGTACAACGCGTTACGACCAATTCGTTTCTGTAGTGCTTCGCGGTTTCCTCATCAACGGGCAAAGTGCATAATTAGGCGAAACGCGCGCGAGCTCGCGAAAGCGCTTGTGTAATCAATGGAACTGCCGGCTGATGTAATTGACGCGATTGAGATATATTTGCATATTTCGCGAGATCGTGCGCATTAATGATCATCATGAAAATCGGCACACATCGACGTCCTCGCGCGCACGCCGCTGAATTCGTCCCGTTGTCTTGTACTTCAACCAATCTACGACTACGTTTGCGGCCGTTTGTGTGCGCGTGTGATTATGTAATTTTCAATTTAGCGAGCTAAACAGGACGTGATCTGCATATATCGACACGACCGACATCAAGAGAGAGAGAGAGAGAGAGAGAGAGAGGATTTTGCGCAATGCGAGCGAAAGTAGCGTATTTAACAATTCAGAATCGAGAAGCATTGCTTAATAAACGAACGATGAGAATTTATTTTCGCATGATCCACACATCGTGTTCAAATAGAAACTGCGATATCGAACACGTGATTCGCGCGCGCGCGCGTACTGCACATTCGGCGCTGAATATACATTAAAGAGGCATGCAAATGCGCGCACACCGTTTAATATATTGCCACATTAATTTTTCATTTACTGGCTGACCTAAATTATCGCAAGACCTCGTTTGCGGCTCATGTTAGATGTAACGCGAGCCCGGTGTTTAGCACCGAATACACGATATATTCCGCTATCGGACGTTATTGTTAATTAATAGCGGTGTGAGTAGAAAAACGGCATGCAAACGGAAATGGGATCGTGCGTGAAATCGTGTTAAATCTTCGATTAGTCGAGCGTCCATGCGACCGGCTTTCAGCCGTTATTCCGATTTCTTAATACTTCCGTGATGTTGATCATCCCTCCCTTGCTTATAAGCGAAAACATTTTCAGCTCGCAGTTTCCTCTCAAACGTTAATGGTTTAAGATGTTAAAGCAGCCCCCAGAGCATCGTGCCTCTTTTGCCTTTGTATTCGGAGCCATGGAATGCCTACGGCATACACAAGGTGTTCCGAAATACGATTATCGCATTTTTCCACCGCGGATCGGAAGTTTCCGCGGCGAGCGTCGATCGGTAATCAAATCACGCAGGTGTCTGACAGGGAAAATTAAGGGCCCTCGCGGGCCAGCCTTCAAACTGTCCTCTCTCGATTACACTTTACTCCAAGGTAAACTTTAATAGCGGAATTTAGGTTGAGATTTAATTGCTAATCTATTCAATGGGGAAATTTAGAGAGTTTTAGAAAAAATAAAGAGCCCTGAAATTTTCGATAAGTGGCGGAAATTCACTTGAAACTTGTTATAAGGGATACGCCCCCGCCACACCTGCGTTTTCTGGGACACCTAGTATGAAGCCGAGTGCAGCATTATTCAGTCCCGAGAACACTTCTACTTCTTTTTACCCCGACGGCACAACGTACGACTTCGAATTCGCGATTAAAGCGCGGATAAAAGCGAGAGGCATGGGGAGGCGAATTGAGGCTGTCTTTTGATTTCTATCTTTCTCAATGCCGATTCGACGAAGTAATGGAAGTTTACTAACGATGAAAAGGGTTGACGGGACTGGGGCTGAAGAACGACGGATATGGAACGGATTAAGACTTCAGTACGGACAACGATTCTATATTGCAAAAAGTAGTAGCCATTGTGCTTCTAATTCCGTCGAGTTTCGCTAAAAAATTATCCCGCGAGAACTCACGTCAAAACGCATTCGATCTAACGGAGCGAGAGAGAACTTTTGAATGAAGGATGAAATTTCTTGGAAATTTATCGGGAAATTTATATCGAGCAAATTCGCGATTTATCGAGTAACAGACATGCCGGAAATTTTCAATGAAGCAGAGAATATAATTTCTCGCTTTAAATTTTATATTATTTTAATAATTTTTTAATTTTCATTAAATGTGGACATTGAAACAGAAGCAAGGTACAGTTTTGTCTCAATTTTATCGAGAGAAGGTACACCATATTTTGTATACATACACACATACACACACATGTAAACTGGATTCTGAAACTCGTGAAATATATATGCGCGCGCCAACATATATATTAATAATTATCAGAGAATAGATTACACTTCTAACCGCCGGATGTCGGGAAGTTCCGACTTCTGCCGAGAGACGTGGCGCGCGTTTTCGTGTTTTCGGAATTCTCCAGGTGGCGCAAACAGGATAATCGATTTCCGCCGATGGATAATCGCCCGGGAAACAGAAAACGTTTAAGGGACATTAATCTCACGACTCCACGTGGGGCACGTGGAGTCGCGCAATTTTGCCTTTAAGGAAGGGAGAGAAGGAGAGAGAAATCTCTCGGTCGAGGGCTCCTCTCGTTTCCTTCGGCCGTCGTTCGCGAAACGAAACGGCGTTACCGCGCCAGCGAGGCGAGGCGAGGTATTGCGGATGACTCCACTTTATAACGACGATTATTAAGAACGTTGCCAACAATTTCACGGACCATTGTGCCGGCGGACAATTTTGAAAAGCATCGGCCGTGCGTGCCGCCGTCGTAAATCCAAGCTCCCGGAAATCGGCTACGAGATAATACATTATTTTACCGAGCTCGCTTCCGCGCCAGAACCGTTATGCACGATACGCGTCCGTATATGCGCGCGTGCATTTGCCGCGCGAACACCCGCGCACGTGACGCGTACACGAGGGCGCGGCGCGGCTCTGTTGCGTCCGCGGAAATAGGCCGGTCTCTTCGGTAACGACACTAAATTGCGGTGGCCGTGCGCTTAACGCTGTTAATAGATCGCGACTTCGTTAGCAACCGTCGTCCGCTTAACCTCGCGCTGACACTTCAATTGCGCCGAAAAGCGGCCGCTGTACAGGGCCGCTCTTTGCCGCGCGATACTGACGTCGCGGCGACCTCGGAAGGATAGGCATATCGATTTAATCCGCCTTGCGGCGCCACGTAATTCCGGTGAACGACTCGATAATCATTCTGAGTTCGATCGGAAAGGAAGAAAATAACCAAGAGGACTCGAATGAAACGGAAAACTATAGAGGATTGAATAAAAAAAGAAACATGTATAAAATGGGAATCTTAAATACAACGAGGTATCGGGAACTTTTGCAAAATTCTATGAACTTTCCCATAAAACGTAATCTTTCTCTCTCTCTCTCTCTCTCTCTCTTTGTTTCTGTTATCATTTTCTTGGGAGATAATATAATAATGCGATAATAAACCGGAAATGTGGCATGAAAATTTGCATATGAATAACTTGCACGCAGGTATAAAAAATGTTAATACAGGCTGCGACGAGAAACGAGACATCGTCAAACTAGACAGTGCAGCATAGAAATATGTTTTACGCCCGCCGAATTTAGATGTAAATGTCAAAAATCTCGTCGGTCAAGCTTTAATATTTCAAATAGCAAATCATTTTGCCGAGAGATACGAGAGCTTTTACACAGTTCCTGGTATCCCCGTCACTATCCGCGAGATCAAAGTCGAAAGATAAAGTCGGAAGGATTAAAGAAACGCGAGTTAAGCGAGGTGATTACGCTAATAACGGACACGAGGCGTATTATCAGGTGGCTGGAGACAGAACAGAAAAACAGGAGCGGCTCGTCGCGACGGTCTGCCACGGACGTCGAGGCACGAGAGAGATGGCTTTCGGCCGGGCGTGTCGCGTGACAAATAGCAAATCGATCGGCGGGCGGAAACGTTGCGTATTACGGCGGGCTCTCGCGAATCGCGTCACGATCGACAACGACCGCGGCCCAACTTTGATCTTGTTTCGGGATTTTGCAATTGGAATTCTCGGTCAGATAGCACGTACGGCTCTCCGGCCGGCAGTTAATGCAGTAATACCCGACAGGTTACGGATTTATCCGAATCGGCTTATACACACGCTTATATACGCGCGTCCACACTGCAACGCCGATAATATAGCCGTGAAACGTGGTACCTACCTATCAGCCGTGAGAATAATCATTGCAGACGTATATCACCAGCGTACTCGCCAACGTCGTTCTTTCTCTCTCTCTCTCTCTCTCTCTCTTTCTCTCTCACATTGTCTCTCATTCTCTTTCTAAGTGCAGGTCTCTTTGTCATCGTCGTCATCATCGTCATATCGCTCATCAGCCCCGTACTACCATGTATCCGCCATTTGTCATGGAACATTATGCATCGCGCGACCATGCGTACTCGACCAGCATAAGGAACGCCGATAGATACTCGAGTTTGGATATTATTCGTGTTTTATCATCTTGCGCGGTCCACCGAGTTCGAGTTAACTCCGATCACGCTCCTGAGCTCCGGACGCAGAGAGAGTTAGAGAGAGAGAGGAGTTAGAAAATCGCTCGGCTGACTCTTAGCTCTAATGCGCGATTTACTGGCGGACCATGCGGAACCGTAGATTATAGTTAATATCCCAGAATCGAACTTCGATGATAAAGGAACGGACGTTTATGAGACGAGCGTTGGTTCCTTCGATTCTCTCTCCCTCTCTCTCTCTCTCTTTCTCTTTACAGTCTTGCACGGACGGCCCGAGCCGAAATTTTTAATTTTACATTAAGTCTTCAAGTGGAGAAAACGGAAATAAGTTCCCATTTATAACATTAAAGGAGCACAATAAGTGTCCCTCTGAAGCTACGAAGGGAATTTAGTCCTCCGGAGTCTAGATTGTAATTTTACATTAAGTTTTCAAATGGAGAAAATGGCAATGACTTTCCTATTTTTAACACCGAAAAAGCACAAGACCTTAGAACATTTAATGTAGAACTAAATTAGACTTAAACTTACATTCCAACTCGGGAAACGAGTTTGGCGCCAAGCTCAGCGGTGATTCGACCGGAATCTCCCGATCTTGACATTTACTCTCTCGTCTGATATTACATGGTGATAATTATAATATAAACGCAAGACGAGAGAAAAAATCGGCCGGTGTACGTTGACCGGAACAGATCGACACGGGTCGATTCCAGAAGCGAATAATATTTCAATGTACGCGTCCGTACTACGCTTCAAATACCATCAGACCACTTTCTCAATTTTCTCCCCCCAGAATACAACGCGCTCGCCGAGAGTAGTCCGCCGCTTCACGTTCCGATGCGCATTTGCGCGCGACTCGCCGAAAATATGTGCGCCATTTTAACGCATTAACATTTAGCCGGACGAGTTGGGCGAAACGTTCTCGCGTATGTGCGCGCGAAGTGCACATTATAAGAGAAAGAATTTTCGGACGGTAACGATGTTAATGTTTCGTCTCGCGAGCAACATTTACGCCGCAATTAATGGAATTATGCAAAAGTTTCATCTCGGCTTAAGCTCGCCGGCCGCACACGCCGCGCGTGTGTACCCTCTCTCTGTGTGTGTGTAAGCGCAATCATTATCCAACCGGAATTAAACCCGTCCGTCGTGCGCAGCACGTGAATTCATCGGTTAAAAGCGACGGGATAACGTCTGTACGTATTAATACGTTACAAGTAATATCCGGTCATTTTCTTCCATCCCGCCGCTAATAACCATCCTTTTAATTACGCGATGCATTCGGCGGCTGCGCGCTACGCGCAGCGCGCTCGCACACGTGCGACGATATAACGATTATAAATTTCGCGCATAGACCGCGACAAATTAATTACGCATTCCCATGGCGCAGCGGCATACGGACGATGGCGTAATTACTGTATGATCGGATTCGGAATGGCTAACGGATTACAACGTCGAATTACACGACCCTCACCCCCTCCCCTCCCACTGCCGGTTGTCGGGCCCTCGCCTTTCGCCCGTCGTCGTAGCTATCATTATTATCGATCTACGACTATTTCCGATACCAGGCTGTACGGACAGCCTCGTTGCGATACACGCGAGACGGCCCGGGAGTGGAGCTGTAAAGAGCGTGCTGAGTGCATAAACATAATGTGCCCGTCGCGGTTTACACGCGGTATACAGCGCGCGCGCGACGCCGAATCGGATAACACGAGAATGGCGGGTATCGACATCGCGGATTCCACGGTGGACAATCCCACGGACTGGTCAAAACGCGCGACACTCGTTTCGCGTCCATCGAACGCGCGCACGAAGCAATCAGCTTGATGAGGCGAGCGCGTGTACGAGCGTGTGCGTGCCGTGTATACAGCGTGTATACGCGGGCTTCTTCTTTCTCGGGCGAACGTGTACGGCCGCGTATACTAATCGCGGGCTGCTTATTTCGGTGTCGTTTTAAATGAGAGACTACCGGACTCTCTCGACTCTTGCAGTGAATTCGATCGCCTGCACTCACTGAATTCTATGCTATATTGGAATGTTATATGTTAGAATGGATGCCACAGGAGGAAACGGGTGAAATGAGACAGAGATGAAAAGTACTATCTGTATCCTTTTCTATTAATGTCGTACTGTTCTAGAAAATATCAGCCCATTCCAAGTATCACATTTGTAACCTCGTAATGTAATTGATGAAATTGTAATATTATTACTATAAAGAAACAGGATAAAAATGTTAGTTTTGTGCCATAAGAAATTGTAAAAACTATGAACGACATGACTTGAACGTCACTTTTCATAAGTAAATTAATATATTTTTTGATGCTTATAAAAAAAGATCATAGAGAATCTTGATCAGTATTCTAATATAGTATAGAGTTCAGTGCTTGCACTCTATATCGGTTCAGTGCTGCTAAAGGTTGTTATACATGAAGTAGTTATTTAAATAAAAAAGCACATAACCATTTTGAACAATTAAACACTTAATAATAATATGTCGTCATGTTATTTAGCAGAATACACATTAATTATTTCACTGTCAAAGTGAACCTATGTTATATCATTGTATTTGGATATTTTATGTGTAGTAGCCTTTAGTATGTATTAATCCGGTGTAATGCGGACGATCGAATTCGCTATTGTTCTCGGAATTCCTTCGGGCGAAATTCCATTCGAAAATTAGAGCGGAACGGTATTGCATATTTTACAATAATGTCTCCAATTTAATTTTAAAAATATGTATTCGCCGCGTTCTTAACAATTACTCTTTTCCGTCTAAGAAAAAGCCGGAGGAAAAAAGATAAATAGAGAAAGAGAGAAAGAGAGAGAAGAGGGAGGGGGGGAAGAGAAGCAAAAAGATAATTTATCAGTTCCTTTTAGTTAGTTTCCTTTGCATGTTGCAGATATTCGGAAGAAAATGATTATTTGGTGTCTATATTAAAAGTTATTTACGATTCAATCCTACGTTAGGTATTGTTTATTGTTCACGTTTATTGTTCGATGAAATGTACGTAATTAGCGCGAAGTGGTTGCAATTAATCGATATTATAATCGGATATGGTTCAGTGATCGATAGAGTAAACGCCAAATACGAAACACCATAATATAACGTAACGTCATAATGTAATATTGGTAAAATTGTATTAAAGCTGAGACGTACAAAGGCTGCAATTATGCTCTGATATTAACCGAAATAATATTTTATTGTAACGTTTCACAGAACTGCAATCGTAATCGTCCTCTGACCGCAGAGAACGTTTTTCAGACAACGACTATGATCGCCTCTGTGCCGATGCGGTCAATATTTGCCGTAAACCTTTGTTCGTATAAAACATGCCGCGCTTATTCTTGTCGCACGTGTGTTTCTCCTATCATTTTCATCTGTATTCATATACCGTGTAACATAATCGACGAGAAAAATCGATATTGTAACAGTAGAATACCGAAGTAAACAGAGAAAAATGACTGCCGTTACTTTTTTGTATTTCCGGATGATTGTTGCGGATCAACTATCGTTGGCGAATTGCACGTATACGCAAACAAAACCAGAGCAACAAAAATCGGAAAACAATTCCAAACCAAGCGGAAAAAAAGAAAAACGAAAAACTCCTAATACAAAAAAATAAGCACCAGATTTATCGTGATAATTCGTTCGCAAAGAATTAATAATTAGTATTGTATACATAAAAATTAATAATTAATATTGTGAAAATTCAATTGTAATAATATTCGCTCGTGTGATTATATTTTTATATTAAAGTATTGAAAAAATCTCAAAAAGGTTCTGTATTCCCCTCCGAATTTTCGTCGAATAATATTAATTATTTTATTAATATTTAGACACGCAATTGTTACATTGAATCGCATGTGTTAACAGACTTACAAGAATATCACATATTATATATTTTATACATTTATATATATTTAATTTGACACTGAGGAAATTTTTCCCGATGCCACATAATAACGTTATTTCAGATTTAATTGAACAGAACTTTAATGTTTGCGACTTAACAATCCATATTTCACCTATTAATTCATTACCTTCATGATCCATCATGAATGAAATAAAGAATAAACGTGACTCACCATAATTATGGATGGAATATGAGCTACAGCATCAGAGGAAAGTTGATCTGTAAAAATAAACTAACGTTACTTTTTCAATGTTGTAATTTTATTAAACATATATTAGATCAACTTTTGTCGAAGGTCGATTGTCTTTTTTGTTTTTAAACTAATTAAAATAATATTTCATCCAAGCAATATTTGCACACACACACACATTCCATATTACATAGATTATAACTTTCGTAGTACCTGTCGAAAAGAAACACACAATTGCCGCATTCTCCGGTGAATCGTTCCAATTTCCTATCGTTTTACATTTACCTAAAAGGAAAAAAGTTAGGTTACACGTATGAAATGTATTATCGCCGCCGACTTTATCCATCGTAACCTAACCTAATGAACACCAAACATCGCAAACACAACGCTGAAACACGACGGCTGAATCGGCGATTAATCGCGGAAATGCGACAAACTAGTAGAAATATTTACCAATTGATGTGTATCCTCCGCCGCCGCCGTCGTCGTTGGCCATTGCCTCGCAATTACTCTCCGTCGCTCCGGACATTCACTCGCACGGACGCGAATCGATCTCGAAAAATTTCGACTAATCACGCGATCACGCGCGTTAATTACTAACCACGGTACGACAAGCACTTCGCACGGCCCTCCCGATACTCGTTACATTCGAACAAGCGAACAACGCGGAACACACGCAACTCGTCTCTGCGAGCGCTGCGGTACTGTTAATGTTCGTTAGGCGAGCGAGCGTTTCGACCGTGGAAAAACTCGAACTACATCGGCAATTTCAGGCCGAACGCGGCGGCCGGCGCTGCAGTCGTGAGTGCGAGCCTGCGTGCTAATCGCGAAGGAATACCATTCGGAATCAGGTAATTAATTGTCACTAACAATTATTATTAACTGATATTGAGTATCATAATATTGACTCGATATTGTCAATATTCGATTTAGGCACGTGTGATTCGTGATCAAAGGTTACGCAACCCGAGACGATTACCTCTCAATTAACAGAGGAGATAACCTATGCACAGTCCGCGATTAATTGTTGAAGAATTAGGATCACCGGCAATTTGTCGTTGTTCCCGAATACTTTTATACATCGTGATTGTCGATTCCTCGAAGACACGACGGTGATGTTTCAAAGCACGTCCGCCACACTGACAGTTTGACATACAATTGATTAGCGGATATAATATCGCCCATTCTTACCGTATAAATTTGGCAGCGGTAATAATGAGAAATTTCGCCGCGATATATCGCGCCGATGGCGTTTTATTCCCGCATGCAGGAATTCCGGCTAATTCGACCGTTCGTCGAGCGAACGTCGACGGTTTTTTCGGATGTTTACCTCGCTTACGCGCCGCGCATCGGGGGATTAAAGCCGCGCGTTCCTTGTGTGACGCCAATGCACACGTAACACAGCGGCATTGTGAAACTTTTCGTTCGCATTGGAAAATGCCGATTTTGTATATCGAGCGTTAAACTGTTATATAACAAACTGCAATAAGCACTGGCGTGGTAAAAACCGTGCCTCCCTGTGAGGCAAAGGTCATGTACAAATAGAATATCGTCTATTTTATTAGCATTTTATTAGCATTGTCTGTTTTTCCCAAGTTTTCACAATATATTCGTACGGTACTATCTTTAGTCTTACTTCAGTCGGGGCATCGATGTGCAATATTTCACCGTGTTTTTCATAATTATAATTCCTTCACTCCATATCTCTCAGATTTCTTCAGTTCCTCGCTTACATACAAAATATACCTTATACTTTCATATGCAAACTTACCGCTAACGTAAGCTTGAACTTTTAGCTCAGGTAATGCTTTACAGATATAGACGGAGATTCTATTTGGATACTGTCTCTCTCGGCACGAGGTAATTTGGCAGACACAAAAGCAATGTTTATTCCAGTTTGTTATACAGTTCAACCGTATCAAGTGAGACATAGGTAATTTTTGTATGCTCGTCTCGTTCGTTTATCGTATCCTATTAAAATAATAGGAATTCACAGTAACATTCGCTCTCCTGTAGATTCTCCTCGCAGATTTTGCGTAGTTGCGTCAACTGGGAATATTTATGTTCGGGAAGATCACTCGCTGCGCCATCGTTAATTTATGTTTGATCGGGAAATTTTCAATTATGCAATTCACTCGGCAGAATTGTCTGGAATTTATTCTGCTTCGAGTTTCGCGACTTAGGAACTATGCCGGACAACGGAGATGTATTCAGTAGTCTGTGTTTCACTTGTTGTCATTGGAGCAGCTTAGAGAAACATTGACGGAACGAGAATTGACTATCAATTGGATTCTGTATATCTTGCGTTCGTGGATGTTACATCACGAAGTGGCCATGGCGGATAGCGGAGGTTCGATGTCCGCTCGTGTCGGATTTTGCTTAACAGCTCTCTGTACCTCTTCGCGACGTGCTGATAAAAAGCGAACAAGTGGAGAAATATTGCCGACAAGGGACAGTAAATGCAGCGAGACCTCCGTGAATTTACGTGATCCCCGTGAGTGGAGATCATGTCGCCTCTCGCGATACCAGAGCGCGATCGAATGCCTCCGAGCATAGTCCTTCGCTTCGAGCTTTCAGCATATCATAAGAAAACAAAATCCAAGATTCCCAGATGGATTTTTAAGTGGATTTCCGATGAAAATGAAATTTGTTCTTTCTGCTGATGTCTATACCCTTTACGCATGTCCCTCGCAAGATGATTGGGATTTTGGACAAATTGAGAGCGGCCTGTTACATTTCCTCGACTGATTCGAGCACTGACCATTCAGGCATATACAAGACGTATTATCGATTAGCTGTCGCCGTATTATTGGCCGAATATGTATCGAGAGGTAGTCGCTTATACGTCTGAAGATGTGACCTTTGTCAGCGTACTAAGGCCGAACAGGCCACCGTCAGTCGGCCTAATGAAGCAGATACTGGCCTATGATTGTCGTCGATATTACAGACCCCTCATCGCGTAATAAATCAGGTTCCGTTAGATCTCGTAGAGATACTCGGCATCATTTAGAACAAAATAAGACAAAATAATTAGAATGTTGCCTTCTTGAGTAGTGAAGCATTGCCCTCTGAGTAGTGAAGCATTGCAGGACTTAACAGTCTTGCGTTGGGGCTCGAGATTTTTGCCAACAAATAACGACACAAAGTTTATAGATCCAACTTGCACCTATGATCTTATATCCGTCTTGTCTATCTTATTATCCTCTGAATCGAATCTGGCAGAATCACCTGCTGAAGATCATCTTTTACACAGAGCGGAATCGACGCGGGCGATTTTCGGTTCGCGTACACAACGCAGCGTAACATCCATCGATCGGCACTTCTCCTGTCTTCTTGAATTTAGGCCGCGAACTAAAACCGGCACGATCTCTCCGTCCCGTCGACGCTTCGAGCATAAGTTACAGTCGTTCTACGAATAAGTTGCCGTAAATCTCGAGTCAGCGTATCAGAAACAATCGACACATTATAACTTACGAAGACGCCACCAGCTGTTCCGTGTTAATGACTCGCTGTTAAAGCGACGGGGCGTGTGCTGCTGTCGGCAGCTCAAGGAATGGCTGCGAAATTAACGCCCAAAATCGCGGGTGCGTTCTAAATTGACAAGGTTCTCTCTTTCCCTTCGTATACGAATCGGCGGATTTACGTGAAAGTTCGCCGGCTAAAAGCGCGCATTCACCTCTTCAAACTCAGTCGTTTATCCCCCTCTAGTAGTTTGTCGCTTCTGTGAACCGCCATAACACCTACGCCATGGAGGGCTGGAATGGACGGCCCTTTACGAGCGGTAATTGCCTTTCCTCACATGACCGCATCTTTTGTTAAGGGTGTGGCCCGTCCGAAACAATGCGGACCTGTCCCAACTGTTCGCAAGAATGGCGGACCGTAGGCCCGTACTATCCGAAGAAGAGCCACTTAGACGTTACTAAGAAGGGTGCCGTGAACCGAAGTTAATAAAAGCCTAGTTTACGGACACTACCTCGGTCTACTCGGTACTGCTCGGTGAACTCTCCACTCCGCCTCTATCAGACACCGCTACACACTCCTCTATAACGCAATCAAACCTCTATATGCGTTTGATACTGTCACTGTCGTGTCGTAAACTTCTACTTGAAAACGAATCGCTTTCAGTTGCCGTGCAATATCTTGAACAAATAAAATTGTCCACTGACTTTGAATTTCATATTAAGTCGTAGTTGCACTGAATGCCGTATTTTCAATATTTATATTTGGCTCATTAAGAGGTCCACTTATAAATTTAGTATTTATCAAGCAAAATTATGTTCCTATACATGAAATAAATGTATACCTACTAATACCTATCTAATAATACCATCTAAATAATAAATAATTAATTTGAAACGAAATTGAGGTGGGCAATATTACAAAATATTATACGATATAAAATATTATTCTTTATTTTTTTTATTAATGTTATTTTTACGGATTAATTGGTCTAACAGAGATGCACGGATAATAGGAAGAGTTATATAAGTGTCTAAATATATATATAAGTACATATATTTCAAATATTATTATAAATTATGAACTTGACACCGCTGTATATTTTCAAAACAAAACGGTCAGTAATTCTGAAATTTTGTACAGTGTCTCTAATATTAGTCCTTAATGTCACAGTGGTTTTTTGTCAAGATCTTAAATGTAGCTTAGAAAAAATTAGAAATAGAAGTTGAAAATAGAACATTAACCTCAAGGAATAAAAAGTATAAAAAGTGTTCTTTTCAGTCACGAATATCTCAGAATTCGAATGGTCAATCGTTTTCTAACAGTGCCAATGATTAGGTCATGTTTTTAAATATAGTGCAAGTTTCAACAAATTCTTAAAAAACTGATTTTATACTACTACTACCTTAAGCTATTATTGCCGGTCTATGGAAACCAGTTCGAGACAGAATGACACATATACTACGATTGTCCATTATTTCACATGCAACTATACGCGCATAAATTACTTCCACAGCATTAATTTCACGCGCTGCGACGATCGTTCGGTCAGCATTCGTTTTAATTGGAGGAAACGTGGACATATTGAATCTCGTCGCTTCCATCGAGCTCAAGCTGACACGGGGCCGTTTTTTAACGGTTAAAATCAATCTCGCACTGACGAAACGCGGCAAGACAGCAACGTGGCGGAGGTAGTCACCGTACGAGCGAAATAAAAACCGGGCGTCATCACGCGCGCTGCGCCGATCGGTGACGCGTCGAGCATCGTAATAAAACTGCGACCGCCACTATCGGCCATTTCGAGCGTAACATCGTGATAACAACGGCCCGATCACTGTCGCGTATGTTAATGCGATTAATACATCAATCGCTTCGCTGTCCGAACGATATTCTCAATGCTCAATTAGGCGCGCGATGCGTCTCTCACGAAGTGAATAATACGTGACGCATCGATCGCTCGCCTGTCGTGTAATTAATCTTACTTCGCGCACAATCGTTAATTTTTCGCACGTCGCATTTATAATCGCGCTCCGATTATAAATTGCGAATTGGGTTCCGCTAATAACTTGGCCATTCGCAATGCTATCGCGTTGCTTTCCCTTGTCTCGAAAGGAAGAACGCTAATCTTAGATATATTTCCGTTTTTTTCAAGTGAGGACAACCCTCAGTGATCTTCGCGAGATACAGCAGCTATGGACTGTACTATCGGTGAGTCGTATTTTGTTCCTTTGTATGTTCAGCGGCGATTTTTAACGCAGCAATTATCGTAACTTCGTTCCTTTCATCATTAAATCGAAATTTGCACCTGCACTTCATGGCGCTCACCATTTTGCGACTCTGTTTCGCTTTTATGGATCCTTTTCGCTATTAGCGTTCGCATTTCGTCTCGTAATTCTCTTTAAACGTAATACTAGCATTATTCAACGATTTAAACCTTTTGATAATGCCCGACGGGGGTTGAAAAATTTCAACGGCTCAACTATTTCACAGTGAAAGGGAAAATTATTTTTGTAAGATTGGTATAAATTATCTTTCGGTTACGCACCTCGTCACTGCTATCATCGTCCGGCACAATAAGTGATATCGTTCGTCAGATATTCATTTCTTCTTTGTATCGGAAATATCGCGCAATTCTCGCGGCAATTTAAACGACATCTCGTGAAAAGGGCGGCGGACTCGCGAAAGAACGATCGAAGTTCGGCGTTTCGTTTCGGTGAACACGAGCGGACCAAAGTTTGATACACGAGCGAGATCAACCTTTAGTTCGGGGTTAAAACAACAAATTCTCCTCGTTTTCTGCCTGCTTCCCCCTCCACTCCCTTCTTACTCTCCCCTCTTCGTGCCAGTTATGGCAGCGGGAGTACCTGTTATCGTTATATGATGTGGAAGAATTGACTGGGTACCCTTTCCATGCTCTCTCTTCTTTTTGCGTCGCGGAGATGGCGATACATGATATTTTCAGTATAGAAATATTTTCGTATCACAAGCAGTCTTTCTTCCTCGACAGGATTTTCGCGAGCACACATACACACGCACACACATACACACACCCACCTTCCTCTTTCAGAAATATTTTTCTATCACAAACTGAGGCAGACGAGCAATTATTTGCGCCCCAACTCTCTGCTTTATACTACTTTTATTATTTTTCGTATAGAAATAATTTGTTTTTTTTTAAAGAAATATTTTGAAACAATTTACTGAAATATTTACTTGTTTATACTTTTCTTTTATTTGTTAAGTAATACGATAAATCACATTACACTGCAGTTGTTAGGGTAGTTATATCGTACAGTGCTGGATTTTCAATGGCGATATTAAAAATCGACCTAAGTTTACTATTTATTAAAGAAAAAGTACTTTCTTAAAAGTATTTTATTTAACTATCTAAGTAATAAATGTTCACTTTGAGCAAAATTAAGAAAATTTCCTATGACTATATTTACAAAACAAAATAATTCTGTTAATAATTCTGAAGTTTTTGTATAATGTCTCTATATTAATCCTTAATATTTCAGTAGTTTTTCATTAAAATCGTGACTTAGAAGAAATAAAAAATAGAAGTTAAATATAGGATTAACTTCAAAGAATATGTATAAAAAGTCTCTTCTTTTGTTACGAATATCTCAACTTCCGAATAGTCAATCGTTTTCTAATTATATCAATAATTAGGTAATTAGGTTATATTTAAATTTACATATATTGCAAGTTTTAACGAATTCTTAAAAAACTTACTTTATGCTACAACTACCTTAAGACACATGTAAAATATACTCGTTGACTCGTTGCATTTGTTTACCGTACAATGCGCAGTAACTTCAATTTTACTATTCTAATAACGATCAATAACTTATTTAAATCTATTGACGAAACAGATAAATACAAATAGTTATTACATGCGCTATTCCCAGGATAGAACTTCCCGCCGTCCGTATAAGGAGAAAATAAATAAGACGATTTGTAAAAAGAAAAGCGTCGTAGAAAATATTTTTCTATCTTACATGATCCGGATATTTCACGCAAGTCCCCCAATGTCATTTGTCAATGCGTTCTCCTGCGCAATTCCTGCAGTATCTAGGACGAATTAGGATGCCGTTCACGTGCGCTTTTTGTCAACCCATAAAATCCCGGTAACATCCGCTACGGAACATGTTACACGCGCGTGCGCTATTGTGCCGTCGAACAAAAAAAAAACAAAAAAGAGAAAGGAACATCAAATCGGTCCCTGTTCGCTTACCTACGGTGTCTAATGGATCAACTCATATTTGTGTAATGCGTCATGACGTATCACGCACGTCGAATTTGCATACCGTATATATCGCGCGGCGGGCGCGAGCGCGCATTTCACGTCGTAAGTATAATCAATCAAAACGCGTTGTCCCTCGAGTTTCCCTTAAACGGGACGAACTAGAGGCTTGATTTAAAAATGGATCATTCTGAAACGTGCAGCGAATATATTCCGGCACCATGATGCTCGTGAGAAGTCAAAGTTAACATCGGGAATTTTGTTTCATTAATTCCGACGGCGAAACGCGTTACTATTTTTTTTTTTTCCTTTTTTTTTTATAGATTGACACCGCGTGTCATTCTGAAGTGCCAGTCAAATGTAGTAGATCGATTAAAGAACAATGTCGCTGCAGCTCATTGCGCGCGCTTCAATATCCCGCGTCAGATTTCCTTGGTTTCCGATTATTTTACACAAGAAACGCGGAGAGAAGAGGAATTCGGTATTTAGGGATTCGATGATTAGCGGAACATGAAAGCATCCATCTCTCGTTCCACTTCCCCCTTTCGTTACCTACTAGCCAATTATCGGAGAATGAATCGCGCATAGAAGCACCGGCTCTTTGCGCTCCAAATGCCTGGTCGGCTTTGAGAGTTGTCATTCCGCTCCACAGCAGACAATTCAGCTGGCAAAAAAACGATAAAATTTCGCCAAATTCAAAGAAAATCACGAGATGCGACCAACTGTTGATAAATGTATTCTTTTTATTCGGATCGCCGGTAGTTGCGAGACAAATTGTCGACGCCGCGCAAAAATCTGCGCAAAAAAAAGCGCAAAGAGTCGACTGTTCCGAATGTAAAATAAATTATTACGTAGAATGTCTCCGATTTTAACGGACAGTTTGATGAGGATAAAGAGACGTTTGGAGGTCGAAATTCAGAAATTACTCTCTAAGGTTTGTTTTCATGGTCCATCATCGTTTGATGAATAATCAAAACTTTATGAATCTCGGATTACTCCGAGTTGAACTGCCGTGAAAGCTCTACGTTTCGACTCTGTTTTCTAACTCGGCGTTTGCAGGAAATTCTGTAACGGATGATCATCACGAAAGTAATCCCGCCGTGAGTTACGCCAGTTCCTGCCCTCGCATTACCAGAGGTGTTTCGTCAAATTACACATCGTCGAGTTAAAGGGTTGTGTAACTGCCCACTTAGATTCGCCATTAATGTGACCGCACTTTGTCGTACGAAAAGATGTAACTCGAGACAAATCGCGTCTGCCGCTATATATCTTCGTGAATCGAAAGATAAAAGAACCGCCGCGCATAGTTTTCTCAATGCTCATCTACCTTGTCGCTTTATCTTCCCGTCCTTCGCTCATTTTTATCATGAATTTTACGACGAATCGTTCCCCTCGGATGTGTCCGAAAAAAATTGTGATCATAATAATCAGTAATCTCATATTTCGTCGTTTGAAGATATATTCTGTTTCGAAAGATAAATGTAACGATTATCGATTACCTTAGGGTGTCTCGTGTCATTTTACATACCGAGAGCCGCTAATTGCTGCTTACAATATTTTTGTCACAGATAGATGAAAATACATGAATGAAACGCAAGAACATTTCGCGATGCGGAGCGCAAATACCTCCCGTTAATTCGTTCATCCCGATAGCACACGCCGGACGGTAGTTGCATTATTCAAACGATAGCTGACAGAATAGAGAGCGCGCTTCCGATTAAAATTATTAACATCGTCTCGGTTTTGTAACGCGCGCGTTACTCGTTTGCGTGTCATTCTCTCTGTCTCGCCATTTTCCGCATATTCTCTCAACCGCTAAAAATGCAAAGGGGGATATACGTGATGTCCACCAACGCGGTGGTATCTTAGTTCCCTTGTGTATCCCGATGATACTCGAAAGATTTATCGTGCGCGTGGAAACGCAACGCGACGCTACGGGCGACGAGGGGAGCGGGCGAAGGGGTGACAGGATGTACGCAGGAAATGCGACGCCGCACGTGGCGTCTCCACGCTCTCCCCGGGAACTGTATATTTTCCGGTACACGCGGCAAAACGGTACTTCATACGGCGCGGAATACACTTCCTATTGTTCCGTTCGCCCCGTAATCTGTTTCTCGAAAGGACCGGTAGTAATGTCGGTGTCCGTAATGCGCGCCCGCGCGCGAACACGCTTTTGTATGCAACTCGCGATCGCCGCCGTGGTCTCGCGCGACGAGATATTTTCCGGAATTTCCGAGCGAAAGCGCGAACTCGCGCCTTGATACAACCACGAGAGAGAGAGAGAGAGAGCCGACGATAATTCGCATTCCGGCCACGGAACAATTCCGCGACGGTGGCCGGTCAGCGGGTATCCGTTCAGCGTGATAACGCCGCGACGATTATTATCGCGCCGTGGAAACTGGGAAAAAGTCAACGAGCACTTTGAAATCGGACGACACGTCCGCGGTATCGCTCTTTCCGGCTCGTCGTTTTTCTCTCCTTCTTTTTTACTTCTCCATCTCTCTCTCTTTCTCTCTCTCTCTCGCTGTCGCTTTGCATTTTCGATAAGTCGGATGGCTTTTTGCCAGCACTAAAGCTAGTATTTATAGTCGGACATTGTTTGAAGAATAAAACAGGAAAAATACGGAGGAAATGAAATATACTTCTCACAAGTTAAATGTCAGGAATGTAAGACAAAATCTTGTTAATCATTTAATATTAAGTATGTTTCGTAATATAATAATAAGATTATAATTTGAGACTTGGTTTCAAGGACTTAAAAACGTTACCGAGTTACAATGGAAGATATTCAACTTTTTACTGAAAGAGTCATCTGTAGATACATAAAAACATCGCTTTAATGATATTAACGTAATTACTCGAGCTCTCCGGTTTTCTAAGAGTAACGCGGAACTGTTCGCAACTATTCTAACGCGGTAGCTCGGTCGCGAAGTTCGAGGTTTAGTACTTTCGTAGACTCGCCATGCTGGAAGGATTCTCAAATACCTCCCGGCATCGAGATAAACGTCTTCCTCACCAAGAAAATTTAGAGTGACGGAGAATTGCCGAGTGGGAAGACATTTTGATCGAAGTAAAGTGTAAAAATTTACACTCTACACGTTCCAACAAACCAGAACGCGTTTTGCAGCGCGAGCTGAAACGTACATTTAAATCTCGATTTACTTCCGAAGAATGCAATAAGTGCGACGAAACATTATATCTCGGTCGCTCTTCAGGGTAATCTTCCGCTTGGAGGGTACCGTAGCCCCGATGCGGCAGAAGTTTTCATATTTCAGCTTCGAAGAAGTCCCTCTACAATCGAAATAAATTGCGTCCATAAAATGCATTTTCGTCGTGATGTCGGCGAATTTCTGAGAGAATTGGTTGAGGGGTGTTTTCTCGAACACGAAAACTTCCACGATGACGTTGTACAGAAAACATTCCCCGTCGGAAATTACGTGAACAAGCCCGATGTAATTTACATCGTTGGCTCCATCTAGTTAACCAATTTACAACAATATTCTCGACAAATTAAATCAGTGGCTCGTTCAAAAAACACGTCGAAAAGTAATAGAAAAATTGCTGGTATCTGTATCATATTTCCAATAATTTGGTCCAGTTAAACTAAATAAATTTTACACTAATTCACCATATTGTCCGGGAAACCTCGACTCCGAATTGCAATAACATTCCTCGATGAACGACAAGTCCATTCCTCAACGTACTAGTCTCGTCCGTTTAACATATCGGATTGCTTTTAATATCTCCACTTGTCATTGTTAATTCACTTCGGCAACTAAATCCACAGACGATTCATAATTGCGGCGACGCGACAAAGATTTCCATCGGTATCTGCATTTAAACTCAATTTTCCCGAAATTTACCAGCACATTGATAATGAACAGCTCAATTAATGTACGTCAATCAATGTCACTGTCGATTACACACAACAGCACACAAAAGTCTATCAACGTGCCATTCGGTTATCCGGTTATTTGTCCGTCGATTATTGGCACCTATTGCCCGTTCGAATCATTCCGCCGATCGGCATTAACTTCTGTTAAATGGCGCACAGCCGCGAAACACGCTTCCGGTATTCATTCCGTTGGAGTGCTAAATGCTGAGGCGAGGACGAGGTTGGGTAAAGGCGCTGCGGAATTTAGGGCACGATAGCGCGAGTTAGAGACATTAAACCGGCTCACCTCCGAGCAAACAGCACGTGTCAACTTCGCTCTCGTTAGCTGTCAACGTGTACTTATAAATGGAAACGGAAACTTGCGGATTAATGTAGTCAAACTGCGTTAAGGACAAGGTGACATTGGCCACGTGATAAATTGATATTCGTCGTAACGCAATGTTTCGCATCATTTTACGAAATTGAATAAAGATCTCTCTATACATTTGACTGCTCGTTATATTTCAAGAATCATTCTTTTAAGAATGTTTTTGAGAAATTCATTCTTAAGAGATTAAATCAAGAGGAAAAATATGTAAATTAGTTCTAGGAACATAGTAAACTCACTCCGCTCCGTTTTATTTTATTACGAACACACTACGAGCGAATTCAACGACGTTCGTGTTTAATTCCCTTCATTGTCGAACGTATTCTGCGCTATAAGTACGTTAGTTACGTGATCGACGGGAAAGTGAGCACCAGAAAGAAAAGATGAACGCGAGTTGGTCAACCGATGGAGTTTTTTTCTCGATAGCGATCGATCGAGATGCGTCGCGACTGTACGAACGATACTCCGGAGCGCCGTTAGTAGCGCCGAGTTTTGCTCTTTTTCGTGGGATCGACTCGCGCGGACAAAGCGCGGAAAGGTATATTCTTCTCTTACAACGACGAAAAAGCCTCGGTCGGTTCGTAACGATCGACGGAAATACAGTCGCACTCGTTGTCATTTCTGGCAAGAAGAGCACGGGGCACCGTTCGTGTAAAACTGCAGCGTGTACCGTCTTTCTCTCCTTCAACCCTTCCAACGTCTTTCGCCCCTTTCCTCCCCCTTCTTTCTCTCTCCTTTTCTTTCAAACGCGAGATTCGTTCGCGAGGAAACGAGACGAAAGGAGAAAGTTTATTCGGGTGACAGTTTTCCGCAGGGATCACGAATGTGGCTTTTCTTTTCGAGATCCGCTGCGAGATCCCCGTTCTCGAAGTCTGAAGATCAACGACGTCGCTCCTTTATCTCGAAATCAAATCTTCAGAGATAAGGTGCTCTCGCAGACTCGTGATCTCACGTATCTCGTGCCAGGGACCAGGTCGGTTTCGCGCGCGGTCCCGGAGTCCCGGTAAAGTTGAATCGAAGACGCAACCAATCGCGACTCTCGCAACGCGAACTGGCAACTTTTAACGGCAAGATATTTCTTTGAAAGAAAATCTCAGACGTCATATAATCTCCCATAAGATTACACACTGTAGGGCCCCTCTGCGAATAATCTGCAGACTTGTATCTTTTATTTTATTTTTGATCCATTAATATTAATATAATCCTTATAAAATGCAGCGATGTAAAAAATTAACGCGTATACACCACCGAGTTGTGTTTTCCCATGACTTTTAATTCGCTAAATTTATTTTTCTTTACCTTCACTTTTCCGGCGTCTGAAAATATCTTTCTACATCGTTGAACACAATTTTGAACAGATATTTCAGCCAGATCAATTTCGACGTCCAATATGTTGGAGATTTTTTATGAGCAAAATTCGATTAAGCGGATCAAAATTTACAGCAAAACGTGATTCATTGTGCATGCGCCGCAGAAAACGGTACATTTTCAACGCTTTCCTCTGCTACGAAATAGAATTCTCTCTCTCTCACACTCTGCGCAGAAAGCAGGCAAGAAAGCGCGTCAGTACGATTTACGCGTCTCATATCGCCGTGAATTCGCAAGTGTCAAACGGGATCGCGCGACAATCGTGATGCAAATTTCTCCCGACGCGGGAGTCCGCGCGAGGCGCGTCGAAGCGGCAAGATCGCGGAATCGCATGACATTTTTCCTGAGAGTCGCCGCGACGTACCGTGCAACCGCGAGGAACCGGCGCAGAAGCAGGAAAGTGGAAAATCTACTTGGAGCCGCGCCCCGTGAAATTCATATGCAGGTGACGCAGCTCCGCGTGGTGACGCCCGCGCAAACGGGATCCTTCCTTGCGCTCTTTCTTCTCCCCCCTCTCTTTCTCTCTCTCCCTTTCTTTCCCTCCTTCAAGGGAAAAGTCGCGAGCATTACGCGCGTGCGCGCGCACGCGAATTTATTCTTATTTAAAATGGAAAAGTTTCCGAAGGAAGGACTAACGATGCGGCGGCTCGCTCGAAAACATGTAATTTAGTTTCGTCAGTCTGCTGCGAGGAGAGACAAGGCTCTATGCGTGGACGATCCCGGGCTTCGGCGAGCAGCAGACAGAGAGTTGGAGAGAGAGGAAGAGAGAAAGCGAGAAAAGAGAGAAATTCGTTTTTTCGCAGTTTCACGTGGCCGTGGAAAATACGACGGTGAGAAGCGCGTTCAGAGGCACTCTTTCCGCGTCCGGCTGTCCTCGATTAGAAGTCGGATTTATTATGCGAGGAGACAGTTTAGGAGGAGAGAAAGAGGGGCTGACTTTTAATCCCCCCGAGCCGTTCCTTTAATGCGTAGACATAACGGAGGGGATTTATGGGATTCGAGAGCGCGGAAACCGTATTTTCTTCGTTCCGTCTAATATTTCGTGCTCGCAACGCGCTCGGGACGCGTCGAAAGCGTTAATACAGAATGTTTTCGCGCGTGAAAAGCGACCGGCGCGTATCCGTTTCAGCTGTTACGAAATTGAAGGCGCACCTCGGCGCAGTTTTTCGCGCGCTTTGAAAATATTTACATAAAACTAACTACGCGCTATTCATTTCCTCTCGTCCTTCGAATTATCCGTCCTTTCGCCAAGGAATGTTGAATTGGTGCGGCTTGCGCGAGCCGCACGCGTTTGAAAAACGCGCTATATACACGTTCGCATAGTTCCATTAAAATCGCGCAAAAATAATACGCCGCGACAGTGATTAAGTGGAACGACACCGCTTTTCCATTAGTTGTATTCGCGGTTATGTGAAAAGCGTGAAACGAAGCCCATTATAAATCGCTCCTTGAAACGGCGGCAGCATTTTTTCAATTTCTGCCGCACGCACACGCATGCGTTTACAGCGTTCGAGTAAATTGTGAGATAGAAATTGAATGAATATCGACTCACGTTCCACTCTTGAGCTCGGCAAACATCGACTCATACAACGGAGGAATTAAGGTACACTCTCATAGAACGGATAAAGATATCGCGATCGCGTTATTCGCATCGGCAGATATCTCTCCATTGCCGAGGCGGAAAGTTTGGTGGCAACAATGCGAGAGAGAAAAAAATATTTGCATTTTGATAAGCGTTTTATATTCAGATGGAGTCCTTTGTAACGCCGTCATGAGTAGTGGTGAGAGCGGCGGGGGGGNGGGGGGGGGGGGGGGGAGGGGAGGAGAGATATAACAACGAGGGATGTCGAAATATCGATATGTAAATGCAACGTAACTCTGGGAAATGTAAAATGCACCGTGTTGTGTAATCCTTAAGACGGACGCATAATATCGCACAAAGCTGTGCATAATGTTGCGATAAAACCTTTTATAATCGATAATCGATGTGAAGGAACGGCAAATCTTCTGCTGTGGAAAGGTGGGAGATTGATGATGGTAAAATTGTGATAATAATGTCTGCCGCATCGATGGCGATGATGGGATTATAATTTGTCAACACGTTTCGTTGCACTCGAGTCCGCAGGATCCGCGAAATTCGGATAGAACCAAAATCTCGACTCGGATACCGCCCCCCCCCTCTCTCTCTCTCTCTCTCTCTCTCCCTCAATTGAGACTTAAAATTTTGTGTTCAAAAAAATTTTGTTGGGAAAATCTACGCAAATCCGTGTAACGTTTCTTTCTGCTATGATTATTTGAATTTATTTCCATTTCCCATCTTCCACTTTTTTTTATTCTATTAATTTCTACTTTTATTCATTCGAAAGGCGCATTACCATATCCATTTCGACGCGGCGAATTGTTCCGCGAGATCTTATCAGTCAAACCTTATTATCTAAATAAGCCGTTTTCAGCCCTTTTGAACCTGATATCAACACGCTCTTAGATCCGTTCGCGAATTTCGTTCAACAAATATCCTTTTTCTTCGTAAACACATAAGCAAGGATATATAATAGAAAAAAAAAAACACACGAATCCGAATCTCCTCAGCCAGACTCGCTTAATCGGGATGTTAAAAGCTCCGAGGGGACGTATCGATCTCGCGTACTCATACTTACATACACACACACACATACATTCACATGTTCAAATTACGCGTGTGTACCAATAACGTCGATGTTCCGACCCGTTAAGGACGACGACTGCGTCGCTCGATCACAACCTTAATCGGAGCAGTGCTGTGCGAGTTCGAATTAAACGGAGGCTAAGATGGCGCTCGAGAGTCGATCGTCGGTGAGACGAACGGAGCGACAGCCGGAGTAACATCGCGCGGAATATTCCCCATCGTCTTCGTCGTCGTCTCCGACGCCGTCCTCGTCATCGTTGTCCTAGATTCCCTGCCACGCGTACTCGATTATAGTCGCCGTCTCACCTCTTGCCGCACTGAATCCCAATAGCGCGAGATTTTAGCGTACGCTGGCTCGTTCGCTCGCTCGCGCTCGTCGGGAACGTGTTATCGTGAAACGTGTTCCGTATACGATGCCGCTTAAGAGCCCGGCGCAAAAGTGGCCGATTTAAGCGCTAAGTGTTCCCGCATCTTACACACAGGCGAGAAGAAATTGCAGGGACTTGGCGAAGAGACGCAAAAACCGGAAGTAACAATCCCTACCCAGTAGCTCTCAGACGCCATTAACACACGTTGAATATCGCGCTGGTCATTGGTGATCGCGAGTATAGCCCGTTTCTTAGTAAGTTTTCTTGACCAATTGTCTTGAGATTACATCACATAGAAATGAAATTCTGGCTACTTTCGTTTGAATTTAATTTAATACGAGATAGTGCGAGAGTAATCGAGGTCGTCGGGGAAACGGAACAACATGTAACACGCGGTTTTTTCATGATATAATGTGTACTGAAAAGAAAAGCGCTACCGTTCAAATAATATATTTATTAGAGATAGAAATATATATTTGTTTGTGTTAGAACAATTACGATAAGTAATTGGATTCATAATATTGAAAGTATCAGAGTTTATATTGAGAAAATATTTACCAGGAACAAAAATCTAAATTTAAAAAACCACTAAGTGTCTTCAATGAAAAAGAAGTGTTACATAATTTTATACTTGCATTCAGTAATTCATTTACAAATTAAGACATTACTGCGTTCAAATAAATATTTACTGCAAACTATTAAAATATACTCAAACTGATACAAATATTACTTGATTCTAGCACATTTCCTCTGTGCGTAAGCATTTATTTCGAATAAATAAAACTGCAATGGATATTGCAAAATGACTAGAAAACAACAAAATAATAACCGTCGATTCTACCACGGGCAAATAATCATGTTGTTTTTTGCGTCGCGATATTTGCATTCAACAATGCACCGAAGCTTTTATTAAACGCGACTGTATTTCGTTTCGAGATCTACGTTGCGACACGGGACCCGAGGAATTTGATTGATGTTATCGCACAAGTGAGAGCGCGATAAACGTAAATGTAAAATAAAATCCCCGACATAAAGTGGTTCCTATGAATCCTTCTGAGAACAGCCCCTTCGATATGATGTATTACGTCATTGTATAGAGCGGCATATCGTATGTCTAGGGACAGATATACTCAGAGACAGATCCATTCCTCGCGAACTACTCAGCGCTTAACCGCAAACCGCCTGCTTTAAGGGCAGCCCCGGTACACATCTTCTAGATAAGCGAAATAATCACTGTTATCGTCCCCCGTAAAAAATACGGATTTTTTCCTGTACGTTGTTCCTACTGGACGTCCAAGTGCCTCGTTAAATTCCCGTTTTATTCGCTCGTATCCGTATCTGACGAGGTTGAAGGTCCCCGGTCGGTTTATAAAAATCGGAGATTTAATCGCGTTATTTTTTCAATACAGAACCCAACGAGTTAAGATTACGTCGAGACGCGCCTCGGGGAGGGAGCGTGATAGATAAAAAGCGTCGCTTAATGGGACAAGCGCGGGGCGTCGTAAATTCGCGCCGCTCATCTCCGAGCTCCCGAAACTTTCTGCTCCATCGCGAGAGCGCGCGATCTTCCTTAATGTTTCAGCGGGAATGACGTGTGATGTAGTGTTCGGTAGTCGGCGGTTAGAAGAGAGCACACGGACGGGCGCATCCTGGCAACTCGCACACGCGACTTTAAAAATAAAGTTTCTCCAAGGTAATACGTACGTGCGCACGGGAACGCCGGCCGGTGCAGCGGCGGCGACAACGGCGGCCGGCGGTGAGACAGTCACCTACGGCGGATGAGTCACGGGTCCCCCGGGAAATCTTACAGTACGCAGGAACGCCACGCTTTTCACCTACCGATGCATAGCATCCGGCGCATATCGCCCGTCGGAGTTAATCGCGCCGAGGAAAAACCACCGACTCGCGGTCGACCGAAGAACGGCGAGTCGAAACCGTCCGGGGCCGTGTCCTGGACACGGGGGAACGTCGAACAAAATATTTGATCTTAAATTATACTGTTCCTATTAAACAAACCAACCCAAGTCAAATAAACACGTGTACCAAAGCCAAAGAAATATTTTTCTCTGTGTATTCACACTTTGCAAGTTCACGCACGCACGCTATTAAGCAAAGTAATATTAAAAATGTAAACCCCTTGTTAACCTCTTATATGGGAAAATCTGGGAAAATTTCTATACGGAAAGTACGTGGCGCTCAGATGAGCAAATTGGAATTAATTAAGAAATGTCAAATCAAATTTGGAATTAAAGAGGCACGTTTAGCGTTCGCTATGCATCCAGAATGAGACCCCCCTTCGCTTGAGCCCGCTCCCGCTGCCAGTGCAAATGTTTACTCGTACTACTAGTTCTCGCTCGCCACCTGCAACGCATCATCGTGCGTTTTCTTTCGATGTTTTTTTTTTTGTCTTTCTTTCTTCCGCATTCTTTACGCATGTATTCGTCGTATCGCGATTCGTTGGATTTCCAATTTCGCTTCGGGCGTTGCGTTTTCTTTGCTGTTTGCGAGTTTGCGATCTGGAAAAGCGAATCGGATCGCGAATGCATTTCATATTTATTTTCAATCGAGTCGGTAACGTTATCGTACGGTCGCTCTGTGCTAAACACGGAAACTGTATGTAATCAAAGTGCATTAATCATGTCACTCACGGTGTTCGAAGCTTCATCGGTATTAAATGGCAAAAGTTCTTCATTTCGCAACGGAAATCACTCATCCAATTCGCGTTATAGAGAGAACGGACTTTGTTACGCTTCAATGCTATGAAAAGGAGAGATATTGTTTGAAAATGTTAATGTTCAACGCGAATTTCTTTCCCAACGATTAGCCATTTTATTTAATTAGCTATTTTATTTTGCTTGTAATCTCCGCGCGATACGTAATAAATCCACCCGTACGCTCGTTCGCTCGTGCTCGCTTGTGAAGGGACCTCGATCGGTCGCGAACTTCACATCAACCAGGTCGAACCGCGAGGACGACAGGCAAGATCGGTGGATGGTGCTTCATCCTTTATCGAACCGCGGGGAATATAAGTCTTCGTTTCCTTCGGGATGTTATACATGGAAGATGTTATACATTATGAAAATCTCTATTGCGAGACCGTGAAACTTTCGCGAGGGTGGATGGGGATGTCGTGCGGAATGTTTGATACTCAATGTGGCGTATGAAAGATTAACGTAAAGAAATATGGGTTAATCGTGTTTCGTCTCGTTCCACCCAATGTTGCCTCGTTTACCATATATATAGTTTCTCCATATAACTACGTATATATTCGATTTGATACGTACGTAAAACGCATGGTACAAACTTCCGTTTCAAGTTCCGTAGAAGTAAAATGACGAAAGAAGGAAGAAGAATACCGTCAATACTTGAAGAAAATTGAGAAAGATGAAGAGAGTAAATTAATTACTTTTCAAATATGCGAATTTTCTTCGCCGCCGCTTCGTGCGACCCGAAATTATTAAGAGAAGCCGCACGCGAAGATACGCGAAAAATAAGGAAAAGAGACAAGGTTTCACAGACTGACGTGTAAACTACGTTCATATTTAGATGTACACTTTAATTTATATTTGGGTTTATATTTAGCTTTGCTCGTGGGAATGCAACCTCGTGTACAAACATATCAAATTTAAATCTTCGTGCACTAATCGGCAGAAGTACACAGGTTGCACGAGTTACACGCGAAAATACGGGATCACCAAGCGAAAAAATCTTAAGCGTATTGGCCTAGCTGTACATAGTAAAAAGTTTTGTGTTAAAAACTGTCCACCGAAATTTTGTATTACTCTAACATGGGAAACGTGTTAGAAAGTACACAAATATAAATCAAAATATATTTATGTGCTTATTATATTTGTGTACATCTTAACACATTCTCTCCATATTAAAGTAGCACACAATTTTTTACTGTGTATCAACTCGGAAAACCGTCGAACGTCATTTCCGCCGCGAAACAAGGCTGCCGATCGATAAATCCCACAATTTCGCGGTGTCATACAGATGCGCTGCTGCCGGAAGGGGAAAGTCACTTCGACCTGCGATCGCTCGGTTAACATCGTATCCACGGGGCCGTTCCTCTGCGAGCGACGTTTCCTCTAACCTCCCGAATCGATATGCGCTCCAGACGGCGTGTCTTCTTACGCGGAAGATTCGTGGCTATACGCGGCTGCGAGATATGTCGCGGGCATTAATTTAACGCTCTCAAAAGCAATTTGCTGCCTTGTCACGGCAAGACGAATGTTACAGACGACGTAACCTACGTTACTCAGGCGGCGCCGCTCCCCCACCTGTCCCTAACGCCGTTTCCCCGGAACGGAGAGACTACTTCGGCCATTCCCGTTCTCCCGGCTCCGCTTAGTCGACCTGCTGTTAATAAATTACAGATGTGCTCCGAACTGCGTGCTCGCCAACAAGTACGCCATGGCAACTGTGTGCTAAGGGATTTAGCGACCAAAGCCGCTTTTAAGGCCCTCCGTAGGCCTTGGAACACTTGCTCCCGCTCTCGAAAGTCCAAACCTCGCGTTGAATTTCATTATTCGTGTGCGAGTGAGGAAGACAGAGGGTTCGCGTAGGAGGTCTTGTAAAATCGCTTTTGGAAATTATCAGCAAACTTTAACATAACTTCTCGTCCGTGTAGAGCAATACTTTTTCCCTTTCATCGTCCGCATCTGTCTCTCTAATTACGATCCGATAAGCGTAAGCTTGATTCCGATTAATATTCGCACGCTGCGGGGAAAAAGATCCGTCGAAACAGCTCGAAATGAGTTGTACGAACTCAATTTTCAGGGTTGCACACGACGAACCGACTGCCCTCTTTCTTCCAACAAAGTTTTCGTGTTCTTTTAATCCCCTGCTTGTGTAAGACTAGAGACTGTACGGGACTGAATGTTGTAGTTCCAATCCTTACGTCAGATCGATCCGACTAGATCTGCATGCAGGTTGACTCGATCGCAGTTCGCGCGAGAAAATTTGCATAACCCTTAAGACTCGGTTCCTTCTGCCGTGATTTTCCTTCTCGGCGCGCCCAATTTCCCGAGCGGTCGTTCGTTCCTTCCTGATGCAAGAACTCGATGCCGGCAGCTCGCGATTTAACTGTCGGGTCCTTTCGGCTTTTTTGACCAATACAGATGTAGACGTCGCGACTTCCCGAGGTTGCCCGTGAACCGAAGCCAAGACTCCACAACGTCTCGCATTCGGGGCGTTCCCGAGAGTAGCTCGGAATTTTGGATTGCTAAATTTACGCGTGCTACTTGCCGTTCCGGGCCGTCGTAACGGCAAATACGTAAGAGAAGAGGGTGGGTCTCCTTTCCCCGCGTCCCCTTTGGAAACGAACGTTAAGAAGGCCAACGTGAGCGCGGCGTGTTTCATAATTAAGCTATGTAAGCGGATTGCCGTTCCGTGGAAGTCGAGCTATTCTCGGGCGCGCGACTTGGCGCCATTATATTATTATAAGTGACGTTTTGACAATCGTCGGCTTCTGGGGGGAATAAATTAACGCACCGTAATTACTGCGGCTCAGCCTGACCGACGCGTCGGCGACAAACTCGAAGCAATGAATCTTCCCACGACACATTGAAATACCACCGCGGCGCTTCAATCGGAATGCCAGTCCTCGCGCGCTCGGTGGCGTATCGAGGCGTAATTTCGATGGTGAACGATATCGAGCGGTAGAGCTCTCCGCAAGATTCCTTGCGGCACTTCTGACACTGTTCTGACGCGCTGAAGAGGCCACGCAAGATATATCCGATAATAAGCAACAACCGGGGCTTTTGTTGCGAAACACGCTCCGTGTACACGAGAATCCACTATGGCCGTTGACTGACGCGGAATATAAATATCGCTGTCAAACCCAATCTCTATATAATTTACATCCCTTAGCAGAAACTACCGACTGCGGTCCCACCATTTATCACGGTGCGTAACATATTCCGTTTTCGTAAACGTCATGTGAGGGGCCGTTCCGCGAGGAGAGGGCGCTAAAAATGTTGAAAGTCCATTTTTCCGCATTAAACCGCGTTCCCACCGGGACCTCGGTGTAATCGTGACTTCAGATCGTAACTTCCCTCCCTCTCTCTCTCTCTATAAAAAAACGCGAATGACAAAACGCCGAGAGATGGAGCGGGACTATTAATAAAGGGGTTACAAATTTTAATTGCCAGTGAGAAGCGAAGCTTCCGTCACAGTTGGCCGACCTTGTTACAAAAGAACCTCGGGAACAAATATGTAACTGTCGACCCGACGAATGAGCCTACTTTCATTTTCACTTTGACTTGACATATATTTCGAGAGATTGAAGGCTCTCTCGCTATCTCTCTGCTTTCCAAACTCTGGGAGAACTCGCAAATATTTTTTCAAGTTACGCAATTTATCCTAATATTCGCTAGAACTGTGGGATTTCCTTTACAGCCCTTCATAATACATTTTCCGCGGCTTTAAGCGCGGTATTAGCGAGTTCACATCGTAATGTCGGTTCTCTTCCAATATTGACATTGCCGTTAACTCATTTCAATTAAAACCGTCTCACCGCGGGCGTATTTCTGGCATATTTCTAACTTGATTTCTAATTATTTAAATTGTATCGTTCATACATATCACAAACTGTTATTTACAGAACGCGCAGAGAAATGTCAGGAACATCGAATATAACGATACATATATATCTAACCAAGCATTTCGAATCTCGAACTTCAACGATACGCGTTATCACGGACAGTAATAAATATTGTTTAAACTTTTCCGGCAATAAAGATATATTTCGCAAAGGACATTAAAAATAATGTATCGCATATTTAACGGTCAACACAATAAATTGTACATCCGTTTTCATTGGTGCGATACAGAATTTAAACAGCGAGTCCAATCAAATCTATAAGAAAAACATTGCGTTATACGCGCAGCAAACGGTGAGAAAAAATGAGATCGAATGGCATTATTTTCTTTCAGCACTGCCGAATAGCCGAAGCAAGTATTGCGAATTTTTATATTCATAAAATAACAACCACAGAGCCCGGCGGCTCTCAGCTGATTTATGCGGCACGAATTGCGTACGTTGTTCTCGTCCTTCACATCCTTTCGCGTCTGTGTGCGTGCCACTAATGTATACTCATCTCTAAACGAAATTTAATTTTACGTCGGATTAATTAATTTGGCCGTCGGAATTAGCGCGGGCTTCGGGGCGATAGTGAATAACCGATATTTAAAAACACGCCGCTCTCCGCAATTTACCTTGTAAATTGATTTAAAGTACACACAATTCCGGCATAATGTGTCAAACGATCAACATTTGAAAAACATCGAGCCTGCGAATAAATAAACTAAAATTTGTTTATTGCACGGTAAATAACGCAAAAATGTCGACCTCCGCACGCGCACGGGGAATAAAATCAAATAAATGGACAGTAGCCGTGATTCGATGAACACGTGTGCATTTCGCCTAAAGTAATTTACGCTGTTGCCTTAAATCCAGTTATCCCATCGCCCTGACGGGGTTTCATAAATGCGTGACGAGCGTTTGAAAATATGCCTTTTTGCCGGTAAACGGCGAAATTGAAAGCGGTGCCGGGTTTATTACGATCGCGTGCGCGAGTCACGCGAAAACGCATATATTGCTTGACCCTTCCCTCTGCCCCCCCTCCTCGTTCTCCTCTCCTTCTGGTTACTGAGGTCAAAATTAATTAAATCCTTCTCATCGTGCGCGAAGTTTCAAAATGGCTCGTTCGTCGGGCGAAAAACCCTTCAATTTCACGGCAATCCCGAAATGTGACCTGCAAACACACATATGCGGAACTGAAATTCAGATTCGAAATAAAATGACGCGATTCGACGGAAACATCTCGCCGAGAATCACCAAACTTATCAATCGGACTGATGAGGTAGCTTCTGATTTGTCTCAATCACGGGTGGTTGGCGTAAGAAGTAAAAAAACAGTAATAAACTCCACGACGTATCGCGATAGTTCACGACATTTCGTTGCGGAATATTTCGCAAGGCGACGAATGAAATTAACGTCGCACGCACAGTGCTGATGCACGTTTTCAGGACGATCGTAAAATATACGGTACACGTCGCGGTCGTAAATACGGGGCGCGATTTGGTGCCGCGAAGGAATCAAGGATTTTGCACGTTCCCCAGATAGTCGGCACCGTCATTTCCGAAAGAAACGAGTATTCAAAGATGTCTGCGATGTAGCGAGGAGGCCGGCCTAGCTGTAAAATCTGGAAAAGTGTATCCACGTGACTCATAAATAAACGGGACATCGGATCCGTTCTCGCGAAAAAGAACGCGACTGCAGTTCGCGAAGGTTCACCCACCTATATCGGAGATATCCGGCTGTCCCGAGGATAACCGCCGACGCGGATGCAGGTGGATGTGCTTTACGCGCGAAAGCGTGAAATCAAAAAGTCAGATTCACGATACTTGGAGGACTCGTAAATTTTTTCGCGAGCTGGCTGCTAAAGGTATCGCGCTTTCTTCGCGGAGACCGTACGTTTCGGAGCGTGACACGCAAATACGGACGGATTGAGATCGATCGAGGGTTCCTTTAAATAAGTATGACGCGAAGATACTCTTTTGCAAACTTGCCTTTTTTAGTTGAGAGAACGTCCGATTGGTGAGCAGATTTGTTAGCACGATACGGCTGTTGCGCCAGAAATATTCCAACTACTTTCCGATTCTTCGGACAAACTGATGAATCCCGAGATAATTCTTCTTTAGTAGAAATTAGATTTGAGGTGTAACTCGATTCTTTCGAGTATTCATAATGGAAATTGAGTCAGTCGATAGATAGAGTAACGCAGTTAATACCGAAAATAGAAAGATTTCGGCGAATTATGATTCGTGGGAATAAAATACAATAAAATTTAATAAATAATTCAATAAATTTTATCATGATAAGGTATAATAAAACTTTATTTCTCGTTTTTATCGCAAATAAATTTCATCGACAAAATCGATCTTGCGTGAGCGAGATATATTTAATGCTACAAATTAATCTCTTGATCGCCGATGACGAGAATTACCGTCATTTTAAACTTTGCGTGCCACAAAAATGCACTTTCTCGTTATGAAATATTTATTATATTAGAGCTAAGCGATTTTATCACTGAAGCAAAATGTGTGTAACTAGAGAATTTTGGGTGTGCTGGACACAATTTTTGAATTTGATTTGCAAAATATTACCCCAGAAGAAAAATATGGCTGTCAAAAAAATGAAAATTTTCCGAATATTCTCGTCAAAAATATGCTGGTGAGAAAAATTAAAATTTTCTGTATTTTTGAACATGAAATATTTTTTGGGAAACTTTTTGTTTTTGGCATTTTAGGATCAGTCGAGGAAAATGGTGTGGCGGTGAAGGGGTTAATAGTAACGCAGGTTTCCGTTTAACGCGAAAAAGCCCCATCTAATTTGTCAAAGTTCGGACAAGTTACCGCTACGACTGTAAGAAATTGTAATTACGCGCCATATCTTGCGAAAATATCTCGTTAGAAAAAGGAGAATAGAAAATAGAGGCGATATTAACAAATTCATAACGCACAAGCGTGATTAAATTATTTCTGATTTATTACCGCAGCATGTTGTGTAATAATATCATTTGATATTCAAGCACATACAAAGAATGTTATTGTATTACATGAAGATACGAGCAAGAAAATCTCATGATGTGGATGGACGGCTGAAAAGAGCAGCCGGGAAATTAATGCACGTCCATCTAACTTGCACTCCTCGGAAATCAATACAATGTACAATGTATATGATCTAAGTGCTCCTTTGTTATTCTACGTCAACGACGTTAACGCGTGCTCGTGAGTACTTACGCGCATAATACGAACAACGGACAATAGCGGTTTCTGCGTTTATAAAAAGGAACACACTCTCTCTCTCTCTCTCTCTCTCTCTCTCTCTCTCTCTCTATTTATACGCGTATCTCACATTTTATTAACTTCGTCAAATAGTTTTTTTTTTTTTTACAACGGACATTTGATTGATTCGACTCCGATCAGAATTTGATTGAACGCTGCTGTTTTCGCATAATTAAAATCCCGTTTGCGGTGAATTTCGCTCGAACGAAACTACGGCAGAATGAATTTTGCGAAAATGAAAGTTCGGCCGCGCGATCGCCGGCGAACGATATCTACTGATAATTAACAATGCGCGGATAATTATAATTCCGTATAAAATTCGTAAATGAAGTTCTTGACGGGCGAAGAGTAATATACTGTTCTCGGACGTGCCATGTCGATCCGCCACCGCGGCGCGTTCATTACAACCTCCGCGCAGCGGAGGAGCAGTATATATCCACCTTTCCGCGAGACACCGCGACTAAATCCGCACTCGTTCCAGCGCAAACTTCATACTTCGTCGGGCTACATTTACTTTAACTGTTTGCGCTTTCCAGCTGTGCGAACTCGGGCGAGCTGCGAATTCGCGACTCGCGCCGATGTGTTTGTCCTATTGGCCGTTTCTACTTTATCATAAATGGAATCGCGGGACCGCCCACGCTTGTTCGACGAAAACACGAGTTACTTGCTGGTTACGCGCCGGTTTCTCGCGCGCTCTGCGAGAGAGAGAGAGAGAGAAAGGGGCGGAGGGGAGAGGAGACGAAGGATTTTAATCTTCTTACCTCCGTCCTGCCTGGTAATGACATGAACAATTATTGGTTTTAACGGACGGCTGGTCTAAATAGCCCAGGCGAGGAAGAGTTAAAAGAAAACTTTCCGCCGTCGTCGGTCCTGTCGCGAGCGCGAACCAAGTTTCGCGCTTCATCGTGCCGCTGAACTTCGCGCGACGCGACGACAGGAACTTACGTACTTTAAATCGAATCGCCATTACGCGGTTCGTCTCCTTTTTTTTTCTCCCTTTTGTTTCCCCCCCTCTCTCTCTCTCTCTCTCTGCATGACTTTCCCTATCTCTCTCCTTCCGCCGAAGATCCCTAATGAAGCGAACCGCGGTTAAAAATCCCAGAGAACCCGAGCGAGCGGAAAAGTGGCCAATTCGCGCGTAATCCTCTTAACGAAACTCCTCGATCGCCGTGCGCGCTAATTGAAAAAATGCGGCAAACCGCCGTCGTTTACGAGTGCAAGTGGTAAAGTCCCCTTCGCGGATTTGTCGTCGGGTGCGTCGCGATGCAACTGCGAGAGTCTCGACGATGGAATATCGCTTTATCGGTCGGTTCATAAATTCCGCCTCTCCTTTTCGACAGACTTAAAGAAGATCGCTCCCTCGACGGCGCCCTTTGTTCATCTTGAAGCCGTGGAAACCGTATCGGCAGTCGAGTATTTCTACTTATTTACAGATTCCCGAACGAATTTCCCGTGGAATGAGCTTTTACTATCTATTTGTGCTCCTCCGGCTTAATTTGCTACATTTCCGTTGCTTCTTAGTGTCGAGTGATTAGATCTCCTCGTTAAATTGTTGCCTGAGGAAAAACGAACGTACGTCGAAGAAGAACTCGCGGCTACGCATCGCAGCGCTCTACTTTGGAGAACGGTCTTGTGTGTGTGTGTGTGTTTTTAGAATTTTCTACCGAGAAGTCGCAGCGATTAGCATTAATCTTCCGATTCTGCGCGTTCGATATTTTCACGTTTTCGTATAATACTTTTCCGATGTGGCGAAGTAACATGTTAGTTACAACGCCGTTGCCATTTTTTCTTTAAAGGGTAACGGTAACAACGTCATTTTTTGCGTGAGTAACGGTTACGATAATGCAATTTTTGAGCAACGATAAGGAACATAACCGTTATTTTTATCGTTATTTTGCGCACAGAGGATATTTGTCGCTGCGATTTTCGAATGTCTGGAAATGACGATAGACACCGCAACAGAAATGAAGAGTAACGATTCACAGAAAGAAAGGAGGAATATTTTTTTGTCGTGACGTTTTTGCTAAGAGAAAAATTTACGGTGCTAAATGTTCGGATGAAGAACATTAATGCACAGCTGAATAATGAATATTCAAATGGGAACGTTAGTTTAGACGGTAATATAAATATTCGAATTTATCGCGTACTTCCGGCGATTTGCGATCGCAACAACCGCGAAAATTGTTCGCCGGCACACAAAGCGTGCGTGATGCACGTCCGCCGCTCGTGACTGATAAGTAATCATTTCACGGCGAATTACATTCATCATTTCAGGGCGCCTGAATCGGTATTACGATTGTGCGCAGCTCGAAATACCGAGTGGTTCGGAGTATGAGGAGGTAAAAAGATACCACCGGGCCGTGTGTGCGTGCCGAGGCAAACGGTGGTAGAGAGTCAACCGGGGGAGAACCATCCTCCAGCGCGTGGATAATTTTTTCCTCCGAACAATCTGCGCGATATGAGTCGCGATCGTTATCGATTTACGAGCAGCAACGTTCCTGGATATGCGCGCCGAACCGAACCATAAATACCGAGTGGTGCGCGTAGCTTTTCGGTGTATCGGTCATAAATACGCATTTTATCTGCCGTGGGATTTGAAATGAAAAACAGTCGTCAAGAGCTCATGGGATTACTCGTAAAAGGGGGCCGATGGTCGCGAAAGGGTTTCCGCCACACTGACGCAATCCACGTCCTGCTGCCTTGTGTCACGATTTTGCCGATTCGGCACGGCCCCTCCGTGGAAACATTTTACGGGCGAAGGGGCTGCGATTCACGATCGATCTTGCAACTTTTATACGAAAGGAATGAGAAATATTTTTCGCCACAAAAACCGCGTGTGTTTTTAGCAGTTCCTTTCTTTCTTCTGAAAGCGTAACGAGCGGTGCAAAACAGTCGAGGAATAAGAAAAAACAAACAGTTTGAAAGTGACGCGAAATATTTTAACAGGCCAATGAGAGCCGACGCAGGTCGCTCGTTACGGAATAATTCCTCTAATGCTTCAACAAGGGAGCTTTATTTTTAATAAGTGCATTATATTTTTAATTTTATAATATAATGATATTATGTTTAATATGAAACTTCTCGTGGACGAGGCGTTTATACGAGCGTAAATAACGAGCAACAATTACATTCTAATACAATTATGTTATTTTCAGTGATATTTTCAAAAAACTTCTTTTTGCCATTAGTGCAGCTACCGTCGCTTCTGAAAAATTCTGTCGATATTTATGCGCACATCCTACGGTTGCATCGCGACAACTTTTGTTTTCCGATATCGTCCGATTGTGATCTAGTCGCACTCGTGCACGTTATTCCGCCCCTCTGTTGAAATATCGCCGAGATACGACACGCGGGAAATCACGTTGCGCCTCTAATTGACGAAATAAATAACGCTTGCCGTCCGATAGTCCTGGTTGTAGGAAAAATACATATCGATCGCATCTTCCGAAAATGTATCTAACAGTTATCTGTGTTTGCTTGTCGCATCGAAATCAGAAATTTTCTCGAAAACGAAGTCTCTTACGAGACAAAATCCATTTGACATCCTTTCATTATTTTTACACGAATAATCACTCCTTTCTCGCTTCCGTCACGAATCACACCGCAACCTGTGTACGTGTGTGCGAGCGCGCATCAAACTCGCACACGTCCTCATTCACAGAGACGGAATTCGTGGATTTAATTCGTGCGACGCGAGTGCCTTAAATTTCAACGGCAGTTCGCATTATTCGCGGTAGATGGCAATAGTATAAAACTTACATTTCAATTTACGTCCGGGAAAGCAGCGCGGTCCTCGAAATATCCCGGAGCTTGCGGCGTGAGGCCTCATAAATCTCGCGCGCGGCGAAAATCGACCCTGACGCCGGCTGGCTCGAAGAAAATGAGTAAAGCCTCTCAAGCGTCGAGACGGCACGCGTCGAATTATTCATTCGTCGTCGGTCCCGGGCAGGACCCACGAGGAAAGCCTTTGTCATTCCGCGCGATTCAACAAAGTCAACGTAGTTAATAGAGACCGTCGTGGAATAACGCGGTAACGCGGCCAACGGGATGAGGATTCGCTCGACGTTTCGTCGCATCTCTCTACGTGACTCCGAAGTGAAATTAGATGCAATTTTGTTCGCGGACAATGCGAATACCGCGTGAACGTGAGAAAGAAGAGCGGCGGCTAATCGCTTATTCGTAATCGCCGAGTGAGCTTCAATTGGAAATCGCGTAGACAATTCTTTGAGATAAAATTTGGATTCAGTGTAATTTCCTAAAATAATTTTAGATTCTAGTCCCGGAAAATCTACACCGATTCTGATTGGAGGTGTAATGTTTCAGTTATACGCGGAAAAACAAGTTTGATCGTATCAGCTAGATAGGAGACATTTGTTGATGCGTTTTGGTTGAAGGAAACAGAATTTCGGGTTATAAAAACCACATTTGGGTGGTAAGAACCAAAAATTCTGTTTCCTTCAACGAGAACACGCCTGGTTGTTCCTTTCCTGATTGATGCAACCAGCTTTTTTCCGTGTGCGATTGGATTTCCAATTGATATCGTAAGAGAATGTCCTATTTTGGCACAATTTTCGGTATTTTAATCAGAATCTAGGCTGTATCTGGGAAAATCTGGAAAAATGTCTGTGCAAGAAATTCTTTTTTATCGGGAACCGTGTATATGTGTGTGTGCGTGTGTGTATATTATTCATCATCGATTCTTCCATAATGACTAAAACCGGAGCATACGTTTACACGAGTAAAAACAGTTTTACTAGCGAAACTGGGCATTTCGAACGTTCATCGCGGAGCGATCTGTGCGAATTTCGGCACGAGTCGAAATCACGTACGTGCGACGTTTATCCATTTGTGAATGTCCGTCGCCCGCGGGTAAAAAGCGTCGAAATATTTTCCATCGCGCGAAATGCCCACAGTATAGTCTCCGACTGAGAGACTTGGAAAACGCGAGACAAGCCGACTTTATCAGTGCAACCGTTCAGCCGCGCGTTCCGCTTCCGGACTTGACGAACGAGCAAAAAGATCACCGCCCAGAGTCGCCGCAGATTTTGCGCCCGGCAATGCGTCGGAGTTCCGGACTGTCGGGGCAAGAACTTACTTGCAGCGAAGCAGAAAGCGGCTTTCACGTAGCGGGATGTATATTGACTAGAGCGTTGCCCGCCTAATGGTTTAGGTACGCGAGGATCCGCCGGTATGTGTAATTTCGCGGGAGTTACTTAACGGATGGAACTTCGTACCTGGCGGAAAATTCCGGCGCTACACCTGCTCGCCCGTGCAAAATTGCAAATTCCCGTTAATAATGTGCATTACCAGCGCACGCTGACATCGGAGGGCGCGGTGAGTACGTATATTACCATGTCCGCGACATGGATTTTGTTCTTCCCCTCCTCCCTCCCTCTCACCCTCTCTCTCTCTTTTTCTCCCATGTTAAAGAATAGCGAGGAGAACGAATTTCGAGACAGACGAGCGTTATCTCATGAATCAAAGCTGTTGAAATCGTACTCTCTTTGTTAGAGGTGAAGAGGAAAGGGGGGAAGCCGAATGGTTAACGGCTGCTTGAGTTTACATAGCCGATATTTCGTGGCTACGCCTGCGAATACTCGGGATCCACAATGGGCCGCGGGGGAGAAGGCCGCAATGGATGTATTACGCTATACACGCGCGAGAAAATTACAAGATATTAACCGCTCGTTCAAAGGTGCATATCCGCAAAACGCGTTCGCGCCAAGCCGGCGTACGATCCGGCATCCCTTGGGGCGGACAGTGGCTGAATCGGCGTGTGGGAGCCGCGGGATCATGTCGAGTATTCGCACGGATAGTCGATGAAACGCACGGCTCGACGAACTTTGATATCCTGCTTTCCATCTCGTCTCTCTCTCTCTCTCTCTCTCTGTCTATGTTCTTACACGATACGTTTCCCCGGTATGGCACAGTTACTGTTATGGCGGCGCCGGTTCCTCGCATTAACTCGTTCGTGAAGTGCGCTTTCCTATTGCAGCCGGTCGGTTCGGGCTGCAGTTTCTCCCGACCCTGGGCGCCTGTACATTCACAGGAATGGTCTCCGTGGAGGCAGTCAAAGTCCACCGAATATATTTAGGGTGAAGGTAAATCTGATTCCGGGTCGTGTAATATCCATTACGGGCCGCGAGCGTGGGAGACAACCGGCGAAATCCGCGCCTCCGTGCTGCAGTATGCGTATCCGACGGATATGGCCCGTCACCTGCATCCCCGGGGAAATGCGGCCGAGTATTGAGTAAGAGTGAGACGGTGAATTTTACCTTTGTAAGGCACGACCGCCGGCTGAAAGACGATTCGATCGTCATCTGGCGTTAATTGCCACTGTCTGATTGATTGAGCGTCTTACGTCTGCGCGGGGGACGCCTTCGTGGTGAAGTGTGAAGAAAACCCGAAGCGAAATAAACACGGTTGTACGTGAAATGCGCGGCGAAGATTAGTTTCGAGCACGCGACGGCCCCGAGGACTCTGTCGCCTCCAGCTTCGCGTTTTCTTCGATAGCGTCTAAACAGGTATTTTCCTTCGTTTTGTAGGGTACCGTGGAAATTCGAATTCCTCATTTCGTAGAGTCTGGAGAAAAAATGTCAATAGAGAGAAATCTTCTCTGAACCTTCAGTTCAGATTTTATCTTTTAACAGATATGTTTTAAGAATTTCCGCATCAGGTTTCCGCTTGCTGGGATTTATCCATCAAGTTGCACTTTTAAGAAAATCTAAGTACTCTTACATATTGCTATTGTACGTCACACTGGTTCGCTCGAAAAGACTGAATATTATATAGTAATGATATTATTACTATTACAAATAGCATCGATTAATTTCTGGTAGAAATAAATGCAAAACTACGGGCATGGAAACCACGAGAAAGTCCTTCCTCCGGTGCAGTTAGCTTTTCTGTATTTTCCTGAGGATACGCTAAACGGAGATGGCGCGATTAAGTTCGCAGTAGTCGCAGGTGTGTCTCAAGTAAGGCGGGAACAAAAATAGAAACAAAAAAGGTACGTCTTTGTCGAGATCCGGCGACGCTCGTATTCGCGCCGAAAGGTTGCGCGCGACTATTGGGAAATCACTGGCCGGGCCGAACTCCTAGCTGTGCTGCAAAATGTCGCGATCTACTGGAAAATAGAAATCTGCGGAAACGTTCTTGAGTCGGAGCTTCGTGAGATTCTACCGTTATCGGCCAAGTCTACTGTGAAGAGAGCTGCGCGGATTCTCGCAAAACGACTGATTTCGCACTGCGCTCGAGGTCTCACGCGCTCTGAAAAAGCACTTCAGGCTTGGAGTGTTTTTTTCAAAAGCACACTGCCGAGCACTCGCAACCCATGATTTCCAAGAACGTACGCTGAAACGGGAAGCGATATACGTCGTGATTCGTTTTATCAGACACGGACGATCGGCGGTCGATGATAATTCAAGGTCGCTGATAATTCAAGGGCTCAGACATTGATATCGTTAGAAGGATATCGCGGATTCGTAGTCACGTAATAAAATAATTGTAGAGATTTGGAGTGCGCATGCCTGCACAATTTATATCCGGGGAGAGTCTGGAAAAGCTTTTAGTAAGATTGGAGTCGCCGTTTTTTTTTTCTTTCTTTTGCGAAAATCGCATTCTCGAGGTGACTTCGAGCTCGCGCGGCATAAATCACGTATAATCGTGGAATCGATTCAATTATTATAACCGCATTCGCGCGAACTGTGAACCGTCGGGGAGCCCGAGATACTCGCACGTTTAAAATCGCATTTCGCATAAAAACCGCCTTTCGTCACTATGCTTTCAATGCTTGTTGAACGTTCCAAACGAGCCGGATCGCTTTTACTTTAACGAATATTTTCAATCCCTGGCATATATTTAATTTAATAACGAAAATGTGTGTAATGTTACTTTATGAACCGGAGATGACTCGAATCGTTTCTCCAAAAAGATTCGTTTCACATATTTCACATATCCGAGGCTACAACAATTTGACATTTTCAAAAATAAAGAGACAGTGTTAAAAATGCTTGATATATTTCACGAAACGAATCTGTGAGAATAACGTGTGAGAGATACATTTTTTATACGAAAGGCATGATTATACTATATTTGTAAAGTTTCAGAAAAACCCAGTATTTTTCCCATTTTTCTGCGAATTTCTTCGGTCTCTAGATAGAAAAATTCCGCTTAGAAAAATTTGTGTATGTTTAGTCGAAACCTAACTCACTTTTTTCTGCAAAGAAGATAAGAAATCGAAGAAATTCGCGGAAAAATGGGAAAAATACCATTTTTATTTCCGAAACTTTAAGACTATAAATTATATCACATTGGTATAATTCCATTTCTCTCCGTGCGTGCGAATTATACCGAAAACATTCGCTCAAATTTAAATATCCTAACAGTCGCGACCTTTGCGCCATGCGAAAAGCGAAACAGATGTCTTATTTCGGCAGCAGGAGAGAGAGAGAAGAAGCAGGCAGAAACGGAGATCAACGGTGGCGGGGAATTTCGATAAAGCGTAGCTGTCGCGTATCTCGGCGGAGGGGAGAGTGGCGAAAAAGTCGACGGAAGCAATAACGAATATATTATAAGAGGGATTGGATAGCAGAGTTATATCGTAATAAATGCCAGTAACCTTTTACCGTTATAGCTCACAAACTCGCCGGATACAGACCGGATACGGTAACGACACGACGCGCGTGATTTCGCGCCCTCCGTGTCGCGACGCGTTCGAAATAAGTCGCGGGGGGTGATTCGCGCGCGCGCGCGTATCGTATGTGTCCGCTTGCGATCTCGCGTTTATATAATATCCATTCGCCTCTCGTACGGTTGCTGGTAGACCAGCGCAATCGTGTCTGAATAGCGGGTACATCGTTTCGGCGTGTCGGCCGGGCCGCTGGCGAAATATATTGCACTTTCGGGATGAGGTCAGCTGCGATTGTAATTTCGGTGCAACATTTATCTCGTGGCAGTACCGCGGCTGAGATCTTTATTGAGTCGCGTTCGAATGTATATTGTGTTTAAACGGCGTAAACTGCGAAAACTGCTCGTCGTACGCGCGCACGATCCGAATTTTTTTTTGCCTCACGGCAACGTACAATTGACCGGCGTGTCGCCGTGAACGATTTGGGGGGGAGATCGTTCGATTCAAGTGGATTACACAACGCTGGGACACCGCAGGTGTTGCTTGTTCGATAATTAATACGAAGGAACAAGGCTATGCAGAACGCGTTATTCTATAACGTGATTGCGTAATTGCGAAAGCGGGAAATTAATCACNTTTTTTTCCCCCCCCCCCCCCCCCTTTTCCTTTTTTTGTTGGCGTATGTTAGCGAAACGATCTATAATTCACGATGGAATTTAAAATGGAATTCCCCACTTGCAATGCGGTATATAATGGAGAAACATTTCTTTCGGAGATTTATGCTACACACGTACGTAATATGAGGTGTTTTTTGTGACAGGGGCCAGCCCGCTATTCGTCATAGACGCCGCTGATATACGTTCCGCGTCTGCATTACCGTAATCTTCAGAGAAAAATCTCCAAAGTAAAAACTCATTTATATTGAGACGGCTCTTGAAAACGAGCAAAGTTTTCTCGTTTTATGCATTGATACGTCTCAAATGGTGAGCTCCTTTCTTTTCAACTTTGAGCAATAATATTTTATCTAAAAGAGAAGGTTCTAATATGACTTTCGTCATACGGAAGTCTTCGTATATGAACGGCTGTCGTTATAGAAGTTATATGTTTCCAGCTTAAACTATCTTTGGTAATTACGTTATATCCATACGACGGATTGCTTTTAAAGTCGTATGCGCAAAAATAGTCTGTGAAAGCTTTGAAAGAATCGGCGCTTTGAAAAATATTTTCTGCTTTTTTTTTAATCGTCGTATAAAAAGATATATTCAGATTCTTAATTATAATCTTATTATTTAGGTCACTTAATTACTTCAACTTCTTTTCTATAATGGATGAAAGAGAGGATAAGGAGAAGAAAAGAGAATACTGCTCCCCACAGTACCGTCTAACCTTACCATAACTTGTAACTGCTATGTACTTTTAACACAAAACTTTACATACAACTACTAATTACCGAGATTACCGACGTGCCCTGAAATTTTACGTTACATTCGCTAATAATTACCGATTTTTTGCGGAGCAACAAAGGATGGAAAAATAACAATCTTTGAAAAAGGTACGGTCTTATTTAAAAAGCTGTTGTGTGAAACGCGTATTCGCGCAACCGAACGATACTTTACTTTGCGGTTACTTTGCGCCACTCGTTAAGCATTTATTCAACTGAATTTTTTAATTGCCAGCCGCGCGCGTGTGCAGCGTTCTGTGCCGGCTAAAATTCCTTAAATTTTAATTACCGCTCGCGAGCGAAATTTTATCGACGCATTGACGAACGAAAATACGACATAATATTTGACGCCTCCGTGCTGAGTACTTGAATCGTCGGCTACGATGATTAATTTTGAATTCCACCCGACTATTGTGCCGTTGTCGCAGTTTTCGTCGTAATAACAAATGGCATTAACACAGCTCTTGGTAAAATAATAGAATACCCGCGATAAATCAGAAGTAAAAGACGCAACAGTCAGAATTTATGTGTGCATATGAAAAGGTACATATGCACATAGCATATTTATAAAAATATTTAATTATGTTAAATATAAACACGCGTGCGCGCTAATAAATATATATTTTGATGTTTGTCAAATATTTATGCAAGTATACGGTATTAGAGCAGATATATTGATAATTCAAGCTTTTGATTGTTTTTTACGTTAAAAAGAGCGCGGATTAAATACACGATAGAGCATACGAGACAAATTCCACTCGTGAGATGTATATATTCGAATATAACGTTTTCACGAGCAGCCCCAGATTTTTGTCGTCGGAATTTTTTCTCCGGCCTCTACTCGCGCAGGGTTAATTCAGTTCCGTACCGAAAGAGATTGAGGGCACAAAGTAGTGCCCTTAAATTCGTTAACGGATACGTGGCGAAATAAGGACTCATACGGGCAACAAAGACGCAGGTTGCGCGACGCTCGGGGAAAATGTCTCCGGCTCTGATTGATCCGCGAGCTCTTAAGATTGCGACACAATAGGGGAACCGGTGGCGGGAAGTAGGACACTTTTAATCGCTGCCTAGAAATCCGGGAGACGGAATGCACTCGGTAAACTGCCACAGAAATCTTCGTCATCGAGTGAGTGCATTCTGTTGTCGAGTTCCCGGAGATAAAATATCCGCCACAACGATATCGGTGTTAGATGAGAAAAATAACAATACTTCGCCCACCTCTTAGACGTATCTCGAAGGATTCCGATACCTCTCTGTGAAGGCTGTGAAATCAAACGAGGTTAATGTGACGATGAGAGTAAAAACGTGACATCGTGATACCTTTTCAATGCTACGTTATCAACATTATTAAATTGACACTCTTATTCTTGGTAATTGCGCCAACAAAATTCCGCCAAAATTATATCTCGGCTCACTCTTCTGTATTTATTTATTTGAACAGTATCGAGTTGTTTATCGATGGAAAGAATGCCGATGTTACGTTTTGCTTTGTAATTATCGCAATTTACCCGATCAATGATACTCTTTCATAAATAACCGATTCGTGTTCGACACAACACAGTCGGGTGAAATTTTGTGCCGGACGGATCAAAATGAACATAATGTGATAAATTACACCGGAATAACGTAAAAATCAGTCGATATTTTCAATGCGAGAAATATCGAAAATAAGTATGAACGCAAAACTATAATTTCCACGGTAAATTCATCCCTATATCGCGGAGCTCACAGGGAGAAGATACAGAAATTGGTCGGCTTACGCGACGAGAAAATAAACCACGTAACTGTATAACATAGTTATTAAGACCGGCAAGATTACTATGCTCACACTATTTTGATATCTAATTCGTAATAGAACAACCAAACTTGTAAGACCGTGCTTAATTATAAGTAAAATTGATTATTATCACATCAGCGAAGTTCCGGGCCCCTAATGGGTAAATGTAACAGAGTTGCTGATTACACAAGGCAAAGCCAAACCGACCACGGATCGCTTTGCAATGAGAAATTAGTAGTTGCAATTACACTCGCGCGCGCGCACGTCCGCCCAAGCCCGCGCGCGAGTGGCTGTGTGTGCAGGCATGCGTCTATATGCGAAAGAACACGTGTTCGCTCGCCCGCTCGCGATGCGATTTAGTGCTAAACGTTTGGCGACTACGTTACCGTTATGCGTCTGATATAGGCGAGAAGCCGTCGGTTGCAGTTACGTCGCGTGGCCAAGCGGATTTCGCTGGAGTTGTAACTCGTGTCTAAGAGAACACTCCCGGATAAATTTTACTTTCCCGGATAATTCGCATTTCAGTATCCGTTGCATCCAGGAAAAAGAAGAGACACGTTCAAAAATAATTTTTAAAAGTCTCTGATTTATACACTTCTATTAAAAAAAAAATGACTCCCAGACAGACGATTTCCAATTTGCTGCTTAGAAAGTTGTCAATTTGAGATGAAATTATGGAGAAAGCTGATCAGTCATGAAAATTTTTTTATCACACGTGAATTTTTATAAATTTTATTAATTAATATAAATATTTATATCAACTTAAATATTTAATACTTACATCAAATATTTAATTTAATTTAATTTTTATATTAAACATTAAATATTTATACGAAACAATAAAAATCAAATAATTATTATTTTATTATGAGCATATGTTTATGCAATTAATCAATATCTTTAATTAATTGATATACTCACACAATTAATGTATTAACATAACATTAATTTTTTAGATCTTTATGATCGCATGATGATCACATAAAGTGTTTTTCATCTAAGTTATCAATAGATAAATAAAAAACGACAATAACTGCACCCACGTGCTTTCTTCTTATCTCTCTTTCTTTTTTGTAATTTCAAAATAGACACCGCGACGCACAGAAAAGCACGTGTATGATCTGACGGTATTAGAACTGCAATACAGCAAAATTCGAAAATCAATCGTCGTTGCAGCGCTCGCGTGTCATGTTGAAATATTCAGTAGACGGCCATCCATATTCAAGGCACGCAAATGAACAAATAATATCAAATGCGCAGGATTATGCGGCAAGAAGCAATCGGCTGATAACAGTTATTAAAACGGCATGCGTCCCATCGTTCGGCGATTAGGATTGTCGCAATGACAACGATGATGATGTACGAGCTACTCGACTATCCGTCTTCGTGACTTCGCAAACACCGCGATTCTCGTTTTTCCGCGCTTCGTCCTCTTTCTTCATTCCTTCGACCTTCGTGATTATATATTCTATCAACTTCTTATCATTGAGTCAATTTTGTAGTTCAAACTCCTTACGTCAGCTTGTTGATTTAACTCGATTTCTCGTCAATTTTACTCGATTGCAGTTTGTACAACGAAAATCGCGCACTCTCGAAACTCGGTTCTTCTTATCCGACCTTTTTTCAATATCCATATACAATAAACAATTTTGTGCTTGTGTGAACAAGTGGTTCATCCAAATTGTTACGTTACTTTACTTTTTACTTTAAGGTGAATATGTTAACAAGATGGATATGTTGACTTAATATATTTGCGTACTTTTTAAGATATTTCCCGCGTTAAAGTAACACAACAATTTAAGATCGTTTGCAACAAAATTTCTTACTATGTATATACATACATCGGCGCATAAAATACATCTATACGTACACATATAAATTCACAAGGGTGTTCGCATTCACGGTCAACTGAAAAATGTCCGGCCGTCGAAAATTTCCTGTGAAGCCACGCGGAGACGGATGCGAGCCGTCGTTTCGAAACTGAAGCTCCAAACCTGCGCGACAATTCGAGCGACGCCCATTTATTTTTCCGCCGTGCGATCGCGGAGCGAATCGTCTCGCCGGGCATGTATCGCCTCCTCCGCAATGTTCATACTCCTCCTCCGTCACTGCGAAATGCGAAAAAAGTCGTCTTTTCAACAGCCTATTTCACAGCGATGACCACCGCCGCCCGTCCCTATCCCGAGTGCGCGATATATTAGACGGGTGGGTGGCAATTGTGTACGCCGCTATAACGCCGGAATGAAACGTTCGCCCATACACGAGACAGGTTTTTCCGACCGAACGCGTCTGAGGGACGCGTCGCTTCCGAAATGCGTGAAGGAATACTCGCTGGCCGAGAGGCGAGCGCGCGTTTATGTGCGTGTATCCGCGCCGATCAATCGTCTCGCACGTATAGTTCCCTGCCTTTCGCTTTGTTATCACGGCGCGGGAAAATCGTTTCGCACATCGCCACATTGAAAGAAGGATTTGGTAACATATAACAAAATTTCGTAGCTACTACTAAATAATTCGGTGGGATATTGCGAGCCAAACGTTCGGCAACACTTACGAAATATAATTTGATAAAGAATATATATTTGATTAGATGAGATAAATATGTAGGTTCTAAGAATCAAGGTTTAACTCCTTGAATTATATATTCAGATCCTTAAATTAAACTTTGGTAATTATCAAATATTAATAGCGAAAAATGAGATATATTCAGTAACTATTACTAAATATATAGTCCATAAAGAAAAATTTGTTTTGTGTAATTTTTCTCATTTTATTAAAAAAATTTCATCATTCTACGTAAATTATCTTTAAATAACTTGACATTCCATTTCATTTCAATGTGTTTCTTTCACTTTATATGTGAAAATCCTGCGTAGTTTTGATCTCGTAGAGGTCACCCGCCCAACTACTGACTGCGCTTTAACCTCAGTAATCGGACAGGAACCGACGAGCTCTCATAATGTCTTTATAGTTCGTATTAATAATGTGTCTTTAATTAGAAAAAGAGAGGGAGAGAGAAAGAGAGAAAAAGAGATCATAAATACTAATAATTACCAAATATTTTATAAGAATGAAATTGAATGATTTCGTAACATTTATCAAATATTTAGTAATAATTATCAAACGTTTGATAACAGATGTTATGTATTTGTACATCTATTATTATTTTATTTATTTGATTCAACTCTGAATAACAGCCGTTCATACTGCAAGCCAATCGAACATTTAGTAATTAATATCAAATTTCGTAATAATTACCAAATATTCCGTCGAAATGTCCAACTAAATACATTTAGTAAACTTTACCTGTTTTTTTTTTTTTCAGTGCATATAGACCAATCAGGGCAAAAAGAACAAAAATTTCTTTATTATGATTAATTAATTAAATTTTACTTTACCCACAGTGTGGTGTTTCCGAACCTACAACTTTAGTTACATAGTATATATAACTAAGTTTGTACAGTAATTAAATCATTTAGTTACTTGGTATATGTAACTAAATGATTTGGTTACTGTAACCAATTTATTTAGTTAAAACTATTTAATTAATGTTTGATAATTGTTACCAAATCCTTCTTTTACAATGCGGACAGACAGACGGACATTGTCGAAAGCACTATGAAAGCTCACGACGTAATATTCGGGACGGAGATTTGTGTTAAAATAAGGATAAGTTCCGCCCATGATTATAGATTGTCAACGCTTCGAAATGGAGATAATGTACGATAATCGTGTTGCGGGCAATCGCGCAAAATGATTGCAATCGGTGCCGCGGGAAAATTATTTTACAAATTGCATAGCAGCCGCACGAGTCATTGATCAAAGCTGTTAATCACAGGCCTGGGCTCTTTTCAATTATACGCTTTCATTTACGCACTGTCCCAAATCCGTTTACCGCAAATGCCACGCCATTAAACTGAATGATTTTTACGGAACGGTTCTCTGTACGTACCGCTCGCGCTGAAGGGGTAGTGGGGNGGGGGGGGGGGGGGGGGGGGGGGGGGGGGGGGTTGAAATCGTAATGAATGACGACTCGACGCATACGAAACGCCGGAAATTATTACGTATATCGCTAATAACACTATGAAAGCTCCCATTTATGCTCTGTCCTTTGTTTCGTTTAAAGATGGTAAGCTCTCGATGTGATATCATGTGATAACGAATAAAGAGAAAAATTTATTAGTGGATGAGCTCAAAAGAAAAGGAAAGATGAAAGGAAAGGAAATTGAAAGTCAACAGCGTAAACACGTTTGAATACGTTTGAATACGTGGAAATTCGACGAAAGAATATATTAGTTGAAAACAATGCACGTTGCCGTAAACAATTACCGGTTAATAGATGCAAATGTAGAAAATAGCGCTTCTTATTCAACCGAACACATTTTATCTCGTTTAATCAACAGAGCGATGTTCACTCGAAATTCGCTAGCCGAAAATGCGTTATCGATCGTTATCATACGTGAAATTTTGTAATACTGGCAAAAATGAGTTTTGAAATGTTAATAAAAAATGTGGGGGTATTAGTCGTAAACTGAATAACCGGTTTCCGGTGTTCATCACCGGCGAAATCATGCATGTGTTTGGTCCGTTTATGCCATTCAAATACAGTTGTTGCGCTTACGGCTCCACGGCGTCAAATCCTCTTTTTAAACGTTTTAAACATTTTGATCTCATTCACGGAAATTTTCCGCGAATTTTAATGACGCGCTCGCTATTAAGTCTCCCACGATGGTTTACAGAAAAACGAATAAATTCGCGAGCGGAAACCTTCGCTCGCGAGTTACGAACGCGTTCACTCCGGCTGAAGGCAGACAAAATGAAGTGCGAATTTAACGAGAGAAGCACGCCCGCCAACGCTACTACTTCAACCTGTGATTCTCGTTGAATGTTCATTACCGATGATCTTATCAGGTCAGCGCGAAATTTAGTGCGCGGCTACAAAGAGATGAACATTTTCCGGCGTAATTTTTCACAGGGTTTCATCCCGCGGAAGAGCCTTTGGGAGCGCGCAGCGCCGCGCACACGCGCATCGACTTTCCGCACGGAATCTCCTCCCGACGATGTTCCATGATAACGAGCGCGAACAGAACGATTGGCGAATGTGGAAACTCCACTCGAGCGGGGAAAAAAGGAAAAGGAAGAAAGAGAGAAAAGAGGAAGAAAAAAGAGAAAGCGAGAGTCAACGACGTAAATGGATGCGAAGATTGTTCGACGTTTGACGAACGCGCGCGGAGATTTGGCGCGTGCATCAGATAAAAACAATGTTTCTGTTATTTGCCGTGCCTGTCGGATTTTTCTCGATACGCCGTTGCGTGTATTCCGGTCCCGCCGCTGGTTTGTTGACAGTTCAAAGACCAACACGCGCGCGCGGTTTCATCGGATGCGCCTGTCGCTCTATTGATTCCACGGCACGGTGAAGCCCCGCTTTGAAATCGACAATGAAACTCACTCGAAGGCTGCAAAGGGTACGCACCGTGGAATTGGGGCATCAGTGTGCGCAGGTGGTCGCCCGTGCGGGCGTACCCTAGGTATCGTTATGTTTTGTGACGACTTCGATTGGATATTCCTGTTCCTCTCGTGAGAGATTAAAAGAAAGATGAGAAAAATTAATAAACGCGAATCCTTTGCAATATTTACTTGCGTGCATGACGCGGAAAGATGCATTCAATCCTCTCGTTTTGATCGCGCTAAGACGTTTGCGTTGCCGAAAAGCTATGCTAGATATTTGTCATCTTTGACATCCATACTGAGAGAACAAATAACTAAACTAAAAGATGAAAAATATTTATTCGGCGGGTACACTGAAGAAAAGGATTTGGTAATATGTACTAAAATTTGGTGGATATTTGCCGGCCAAATATTTGATTACCGCAACAAAATAATTTATTACATATATTAAATATACAATATGCTGAATTACTATATATAATATATATACATACATATATAATATTATATACAGTAATATATATACAGTATACGGAATAAAATTATTTAGTTGCAATAATCAAATATTTGTCTGGCAAATATTCATCAAAATTTTAATGCTTGTTACCAAATCCTTTTTTCAGTGTACTAATAACACATATTTTCTTGTACAATTACACATACTTTTACACAGAAAAACAGTTGCTTTCAAATGAGAAAATATATATTTTCTCAAATCTGTAATTTTTCACGAAAATTGTTTATTCTATTTAAATAAAAGTATTTCGAGAGATTTAGGTAAATATGTTATTAATATCTACTTAATAAATATTTTTTATTTGTTAAATATATTTTTCTCCTCAGTGCACGAGCGGTATGCTCAGATGAATTATCATCTATGGAGCAACGGACACTTTGAGAGGTATCTTTCAAGATGAGAGAAGAAGTGGAAGGTGTCAGGTCAAGATAACTTTTTCCATGGTTAGAGACTCGATAACCGTTGATCCGTTTAATCTTATTCACTATATAACATTTGTGTCTGACTATATAAAGTGGACTATATAAGATGCTATATATCTATTGGCAACCTGTGCAGCCAACTCTTCACCACGCCAAAAAAGAAGCGAATAATTTAGAATTAGGATCTCATTATAAGTTCTCAAAGCCCCTAAATAGAAAATTTTAAGGTTGTTTTCTTAAGTAGGAACTTGAATTTTTTTTTTTTATGAGAAATAAATGTCCACTTAATCGTCCATCAAAAAATCGACGTTTCTGCTTATTGAGACGAGCTTAAATTTGTTGACTTGCGAAGTTCGAGGGCTCATAAATTGCTCTTCATTCTGAACTATTCATTTTCTTTTGTTTTCACGTGGTGAACGATTGGTTTAACTGCACGAGTTTTCAACAACTGTTTAACATAAAGAAATGAAACTTATCACACTTATATAAGAGGAAGAACTCGAACGAGACTATTTTCCTGTATCATCGCTTTGTTTCGTTTACGAAATACTCGACCGAGCGCGTTACTTCTCAGCCTGTCTCTGTGATAAGCGACTTTCATGAACGAAAGAATATGTGCGATGCAAAAACGCGTACAAAAATGCAAAAACGCGTGGAAAAATCTCCAACAACGGAGAGACGTCGCGATCTAGCGAATTTGGGATTTGGAGGTCGTCCAAGCGTTTCTATGCCGCCGCCGGGGTAAGCACCGTGTAAGTTACACGACTCTCTCCCGACCAATCGACCCTGGCCGTACATAGATTCGGGGGTGTCGGGGGAGAGGCGAGTTTTTGCTCATCGTCTGCACCCACGGATTTTAATCGTATGTCGGCGAGCGCGGACCGTCGAAAATATGAAGCTGAATGACGCGCCATCGAAAGCAATAACTCGGTCGAGACGGCGAGAGATCGTGATGAACGGCGCCGATATTTTTGCCATTTCCTTCATTCGCGCGCACAAAAGCGAGAAGTATATATGTTACACCGCAATCGTAAAATTTTCCATTTCTTTTCGCTTCTAAATTCTAACACGCTGATGATCGAAATTCAATATCGCGAAATAGTAATTTGTAAAATTATTTGTAAAATTATTTCCCCCCCCCCCCTCCTCCTTCTCTCTCTTTCTCTATCTCTTTTACAAACCTCGCAATATCGATTCATATTTCGGGTTTATTGCGTAATTTATTACTCTCTAGAGAACTGTGAATGCAAGCATAATATTACTATGTTTCGAGTTGCGATCAGTAAGCTGAGACCAGTGTTCTAAAATTGGTGAGAATTAACTGATCAAAGCCTGAAATAATTATGGACCTTCATATTTTTTGGGCTATGGCTAATTTAGTTAGTCGAATTTAGAATGGACTAGGCATTTCGCGGATTGGCTGCGCTTCCGGCTTTGTGTGTAATTATAACATACATACACATACGCGCACACATATACTTAAATGTGTCAAACTAAATAGATTGTTTTACAGGTCAGTACTCGCACTCGATATAAGATGGACGTGTAAAATGTATCACCGAACTTCTTTTCTGCTTTTCTTTATTAACGATCAACCAATTTAACTCGAATGTAGCACACATTTCCTGCAGAAATAGACTCTACGATAATCGATTAATTTTTATTATTCTTCGTTTGCGCGGAACTCTGATAACGGCTTTCTTCTACTTAACTTCGCAATATCGAAATAACGGAGAAGTTGCGCCGATCTTTATGTATCAACATGACGTTGCAAAAGTTTACACGATTTCTTGTTTTAAGTATTTTTAATGCACGGCCTTATGAACGAACTTGAGGGGAAGGGGACTGAAAAGAAATTAATCACGTGTTCCATCGGGACGTTTTGCTCGAACATGCAGCGAAATTGCGCGAGGCACCGCTATAAAACGGTCGTCAGCGTGTCGCAATATTTTCAGAGTACGATACTTTTGACGTTTCGATCTTCCGATGGTGGGCGAAAGAAGGATATTGCGACGTCTCGTCTCGTAATATTTTCATTGCAACCGTGTACTACATACAGTAGTAATATATGAACCGGTTTTGAGCATGGTGCGCGACTCTTCAGAAATCTTGTCGGAATAGATACACGTTACGTGCGTTTTAGCTTCTATCTTAAATAACACATGTGACACACCTACGTGATAGAGCTCACCGTTATGGAAAATATTTCAATAATAGATCTGTAGTTTAACCTTTTTCTCTCCCCCCTCTCTCTCTTGGCAGATTTTTAATAAGAAATCGTTATTAGTCGCGACATATGTGCCTTTTGATATAACAATATTACATGATTGAACGTAAAATTGAAATCTAGTTGAAGCGAAGTTTATTTGAAACGAAACGTCAAGACAAAAATTAAATTTTGAAACAGACGAAACTCTCTGTTATTTATGCCAACCTATTTCTGTAGCACAGTGCATTCCAATTAATTCGGCCATCAATTTAGTTTGAGTCCTTTATTCCGGATAAATTTTAACGGACGGAAACTCTTTCATATTTTACTTTATTAATTTTGCTTTATTAAGGGAGTATTTTCTCTCATTGATCGAAATAATCCATTGTTTACCATAATTTAATTTAAGGGATAAACGAAAGGAAAATCTTACAGAACTTACTTGTGCGTTTCCGGGATTAAAATAGCTGCGGCTCTTTCGAGCGTACGGAGCGTGAAAATGTTTTCAATGAAATTTCGTTATCGAAAGTAGAAATCACAAACCAGCAAACAAGAACCTATTATTAAAGCATTTTCCGATAGTGGGCCACCGCGCAAAAGCCCCGGCTATGGATACGCGATTGTCGTTGTCCCGTGAAGTATGTGTCTTCCACTCATCTTGGAAGCGATCCAATTGGGTTCAATTAGAACCACCGTGCGATTAAAAAGTTGGGAGCTCCAAAACAGCGGACTATCTTTTTCGACCCGATTGCTGCCTCGATCGGAGGAAGACGTTCCCGGCTCTTTCATCGCAAGCCGGGGGCAACTTGCCAATTAAGCGGCCGTGTCCCTGGCCGAAGGATAGCCCCGTAACTTTCGATCAGGCTCGGTAACGCCGGAACAACTTGTGAGCTTCGTTAGGACCTCGGCACTTCGATGGCGGAAACATCTATCGAGGCGTACTGGCCGTGTGTCTTCTCGTCTCGCTTGCAAGTCCGTTCGTGCTCCCCCGTGGACATGCGAAACCGAAAACACTGTAGACCGACCACAGGCGATCCACCGTAGGTATTCGTATTTCACTACGAGTATCTACAGTATAAAAATAGATTCAGCGGAACAATTCGTATCGAAGGAAATTAGCACAGTTTCAGGATCGATTTAGCGAGCTAACTATCCTATTTCTTTCAGTAAGAGTGTCATGTTCTTTAAATTTCTTGTTTGTGCAAAACGAGATAGAACTTTAGTTCAATAAAGCAACTATAAGGCTGTCCCAACACATTATTGATCGTATTTATCGTTCGGTTTACTTAGCCAGAAATATTACGTTCGCATTACGCAATTAGATCAACCTTTTCGTAGTTTGGGAAAATTAAAAAATACAGCGAAATTTCGTAGTTCGGATTCCTACGTCAGATTATTGTTCCGACTCGATTTTTATTCAATTGGACTCGATTGCAGTTTAAGCAACGAAATTTGCTCAATCTTGCAATTTATTTTTTTTATTTAATGCTTGTTTAGTGTACTTTACTTTCGCCTGAAACGAACGATCTCGTGTTTCTTCGATTAAGTCTCCGAGCTTATGTTACACGCTATAAATCGTAAGCGTCCATTTAGTAATACGAGTCGACGTAAGTCGACCTCCGGTGTCATTTCTGCTTTCCGTTTAATATGTGTCAGTGACACGAGTCGACTTCGAGTAACTCTGCTTTTGCAGAGAAGCGAACGTGGTCGGATGCTTTCCATTTATATGACTTGTGTCGACACTTGTGTCAACTTGTGTCGACACAAGTCATATAAATGGAAAGCAGCCATTATTATCAATGATTGAAAGTTACCGTCTCTTATGTTCGATCTCTCCATTCGTCAGGCGTCTCTAGTTATCAAAAGCTGAAAATAATACCGATGTGCATATGTGAAATCGTAGCAAAAATTTAAACGGCGAATGAACGCTCGATCCTTCTCCTTCAAAAAAATCACTCACTCGAGAATGTTATTTCTAAATTCCGTTACATATTGGGCTACATTATTTTGATCGATTAAGAAATTTTCTAAGTAAAACAAAATTCGTAGAATGAATAAAATTATTCGTTCGTCAGAATTGATTTGAAATGAGGCTCAAACAATCTGATGACTCAATTAATCAAAATCCGCTATATTACAAACAGGTTAACATAAACGTCTGCACTCATGATATTGTTATTCACGTGCATCAACTTCACGCATTTAATTACGGTTATTATATAATAATTCAGTTTTCAATTAAAACATAGCATATACTTATTCACAACCACTAATTTACTTTTATAATTATCGCTTAGTGTACAGGGAGTTTTAGAATTATAGATAAAGACTCAAAAGCGGAAATAACGTAACCTGTGGAAACAGAAAAAGGAGTCGCAATAGCCTGGCATAAGCAAAAGAATCTATCTGAAGAAAACATATGAAAATGAGATAAATACATCAGGAAGTCTTATTTTTTATCTATTTACTTTGAAAGAGGGGACCATCACAGAATTTGTGAAAAAATTTGCGAAAGGAACGCAGACGCACAAAAGAGCCACTACGATTATGCAAAACGCAAAAGTTATCTTCCGGGGGCTATTGTGTGCAGGCGTCGTAGCGACGTTGAAAGATGCCGGCGATCGAGATGTATTTTATGCGGCGGGCAATGCATAGCAAATTTATGCGGTTAAGTGTATCGTAATATATTACCCAAATGTGATACGTCGATATTCAATCGATTTTTGAAGCGAACTACTGCCAATGGTATCGCGGACTGCCTCTTATGAATAAACTTCGCGCGGCTGCGCATTCTCGTGCGCGTTTATCGCGCGCGTGCAGCGAATAGTTTAAGAGCGCTAACCACGGTGAGATCTCGAGATTCAGGAATTCGCGAATGAGTGTCGGATGCAGCAACAACGAGAGGAGAATTCGCCTTCGCGAATCGGAGAAGACACCGCCGTTTGGCGGAGCGTTTTATTCGCGAACTTTTAAATACGCTCCGCGAAAGTATCCCGCACGACGCTGCACGAGTAGCGGCGAATCAAGCCGCGCCCGGAGAAAGATTTAAGTGGCTATGAGAAAACTTTTCGAGCGGTTCAACGAAATCGGTAATAACGCTACGATGAAAATATATTGGAAGTTTAGCATTTTCTCTCTCTCTCTCTCTCTCTCTCTCTCTTATTTCTTATGAACATTCCCGCGATCCATTTCCACCGTCAAATATCTCCGGCTCACATCGAGGCACGATATTCGTCGCTTTCGCATTCGCTTTCGGCATCCTGAATTCAGTAAACACCCCTAAGATTTACTTCGCGCCATCATCGCGGCTTTTTCTTCGTAATAATGGACTTATGTCGAGAATACACAACGAGAACGCGCGAGTAAATCTCCTCCGACCGTCCTCGTTTCTCCTTCTCTCCTTCGTCTCGACGATCGACGTATCTTTGACGCTCTTATTAATTCATCGATATTAATTGACATATATTCGATAATTCTTATCGTATTCATAATTCATATTACTACTTTCAATTCACATCACGTTATCCCTTCTCTCGTTCCGAAGTAACGAATTATCCTCGCAGCTTGAACGCTACGAGGAATAGATCAAGCGGATCTACGCGGTGTGCCAAGTTGCCCGAGCTTTCCTTTATCGATTCTCTTTTTCTTGCCCTCATCTATCCTCCACCACCTCGCGGAATGTTTGATCAATTTAAAGTTTTTCCTTAACAAGAATGCCGAGAGAGACACCGATAGTTTTTGAGTTATAAACAGCTGAAAATTCATGGAATCTCGCGGATTAAACTCCGGCAGGATACATCGGCACGGATAACGAAACTTTGACCCTTATTTAATATCGAGGGAACTTCGGACAATTTATAATGAAAGGTCAGTCGGAAAGATATTAAAGCTGAACGTCAAAAGACGTGTCGCGAAGACGCGGCGACGGGACGTGTTTCGCGCGGGAGAAGACTGGGAATTTATCGGAGAACACAATTGATGAAAGAAAATACACTTGGCGAGGAGGGGGGGTGAAAGGGCGAGATATGTATCTCACGCACAGAGCTCGATTCTCATTTATCGTGTACGTGATCAATCATAGAAAGATTACAATACTTTTATTGATGAGTTTCGCAACGCATCTCGTTTCCAATAGAAAAAAGTGCACTGAAAGAAAGATGCTACCGTTCAAATAATATTTATTTGATCTAATTAAAATGATTAACTCTAATATTCTCCTTGGCAAATATTTACTAGAAGCGGAAATATAGTTGACTACGTACTATATGATATTTTCTTCGTACAAGTAAAATATGTACTTGTGTGCTAAAACAATTATGACAAGTATTAAATTCATAATATTAAATCTATTAAAATATACTTAAATTGATAAAATTATTACTTGATATAAGAGACTGGGAAACAGATAATTATGTTTATCTGATTTCAGCATTTTTTTTTCTGTGTACATCTCCTGAAAATTACTGAAAAAAAAAACAAATTTTCCTGTTCGACACAGAATGCGTTTCGAAACTTTAGAAAAGAAAGATGTTGCAACCTTTCCATGACTGACCGCATACAGAAGTGGCGACAATTTATCTTCAGGGCAAATCCATACATACGTAATAATTTCAGCCGTATCAGTGCTACATGATAACTCTAATCTGTCGCTCGGAAATTATATCGTTTATAATACAGCTGGCCGCTGGGCTTTCGGCAGCTCTCGCAATCAATACAGTCGTAATATACTGCCCTGTAGGGCGTGCATATTGTTTCCGCTGGAGTCAACTTGCGGAATCAACTTGCGGTCGGCGGTCGGGCGGCCTTGCATTTTTAACTATAATTCATGCCGCCGGCAGCCGCGTTAATGACTCGTGCGCGGATATTAATGGTCACACGCGATTCGGATCTTGCAGTTCGCGGCCCGCGGCTCTTTTCCTCGAAGTTTTTGCGTTAACACCGCGAAAGGAGGGGTCCCGTTCCTCTAAATGGTGAACGTGCATCCGCTCCAATGGTCGGGTAATTACGCGCTTCAAACTGACCACGCTATTCCAGCGCGAGATGTAATATATTGTAGCGATATAACATTTAATATCATATAATATTATATTATATTCAATGATACATAATTTTCATTTCGCGTCAACATGCGAAAGCACAGCTGTCGGCGCGACGATACCAACCGAAGCGTGAAAGCGAGCATGATTGTTTGCGATATCAAGCGCGAAGGTGCGATTAGGTGGAAAAATGCTTCTTCGTGGCAATCAGCACGGATAATATATCGCGGTATCTCGGCTGACGGGGATGATAATGGATCAACATTGAAAATGATTCCCGACAAACGGCACCGCCGCGCGATTTTATTCGCGCCCAATCGCGAATGCTCCCGATATATACGATACATTAACAATTGAATCGCGTTAAATCCTGATAAATTGGGCAATTTTCATTGTCCGGACGTATTTGAAAAATGACGATCCCGCGCGACGTGGCGTTTCCGCGCGGAAATTGAAAATCGGTTAAACGAAATAATGAGCCGCAACGAGCTCCGCCGGGCCGCGCGCGCATGCGCGCACGTGCGCATGCAGCTCTCGTGAAGAGAGCTCTATAAATAGAATCGACGCGTTGTGTGCAATTTAATTAGCAATTAATTCAGCCGAGGAAATAACGCTGCAACAAGTGATGCTCGCGAGCAATTAAACTGATGTTCCCTTCGCGTCGAAGAAATAAATTCGATCATTCAACTCGCCTCCGAAAGAGAGTGACCGAGAGGTAGAGAGGGGGAAAGAAAGGCGCCATTTCCGTCAGTTTTGAAGATCATCGATCCGACGGTCGACGCTCTATCTGTCTGTCTGGATCGACATTGCTGTTCGTTTGAAGAGCAATGGCGATTGTTTGTTGACATGCCCTTATTTGCTCACAATATGTCCCTATAACAGTTTAACTTCTTCAGGAATATTGGCACATATGCGTATTTCTGAGTACGCGTTCAATATTTTCTTTTTTCAACTCAAACACCGTCCACGTTCAACAGAACGTTTATTTTGCAACCGTTGGAAGTTTTCTGAGCTGAGATTGGATTGTTCTTTCAGATCTAGAGGAATAATTCAATCTCAGCGCAAAAAACTTCCGACAGTTGTGAAATAAACGTACTGCTGCATGCGGCCGTTGTCGATGAAAACACGACGAACATTACCGCGGACAAATATTCGTCGTAAAATCGCACGAGAAATCTCGTCACACATTTCGCAAGCGTCATTTAAAATTCGAATCGTTTGCCTCGGATATTAATAAATTCACCCCTGAAGTGGTTAACAGAAGCAGATTTCATCAGCTTCGCTTTTTCAGAAGCTCACATCTCAAAAAGCTCAAAGTGCCAACGACTTACATGGAGTTACATCGGTTCTTTTACGCCCAAGAATAACGATTTCGGGTTTATCAGATGCGCGGGAGTCTTACCTTTCCAACAGTTTTTGTTTCGAGTCGTTATGACCACTAGAAGTGAAAATATCGACGATTGTATCGCTGGCCGCGAAACCCTGACGTTCCCTGCACCTTGCATCATGCACCTGTCCCAGTTGCGCGTAGGCAGGTGCCACGCCGCATTCCGTAGCCGAATTCCCGGACGCGTTTCGTGGAACTCCGTCTACGATATGTTTTCCCCCTTCCATGTTCGCGGCCTTGCCCCCACTACCCGCCATATTTGTAAACACGGCCACTAGACAGCTACTCGCTCGCTGCTCCGTACAGCCGCGCGCGAAACGCCACAGAGGGCGCCACTCAGCGGCGAGCGCATCGCAAGTTCGAAGGCCCGAACGAGTGAACGTGGAGACACGAGATAAAAAGTAAGCTTGATTATCGTTAACTACTGTTTCCGTTAACTGTTATTACCTGCTCGTTTTATCCCCGATCAGAGGAGCAACCGTAGCCGAACGTCGCGACGTATAAATCGAGAAACTCCTTGTGCGACGCCCCTCGTTCGCGACAAAGAGAGGTTATGCGCGCGATCGTGCGTAAGATGCGCGATATCCTCGCATCTTCGTGTACGCGTGAGAAGGCATTTTCGATTAGCAGACAGGATCGACGAAACGCTGGAGCGATTACAAGTAAGGTGAATGACAGAAACGGTAAATTCACGACTCTTCGGTATAAATAAATATTATATCGTCTTGCTACATCTCGCGCTGAAATCGCTCGGTTAGTTCGAAGCAGATAGTTACACAACGAGCCGGTTCGCACATATATACGTGTATACGGAGATATGAATGCGCATAATGTATTCGTACGTCGACGGATACGAATACAGAGAGGTACTCATCGAGATATCTGAATGCGCCATAATGGTACGTGACCCAACTTACATTAGTCTTATCGCCACGGCGTTATTATACCGCCTGCGAGACTCAGGAGTTGGTAGACCAGAATCGGGCTCCGCATAGCCGCGGATCTCAACTCGGCGGACCCTTCCCTCCCGGCGCGCGAAGTTGCAAATCAGCTTATGGTAACACCACAAAGAAGAAAACACGAATTCGTGATCTTGGTAACTCGTGCGGAAATCGCGGAATTGACTGTTGCCGCACTTGTACCAGTTATAGTTGAAACGACGATGTGTAAATATAACCAATTAAGGTAGCCGGTCCGTCGAATAAAAATCATGTCGAGGCAGCTGTACAATTCGTTCGGTGGTTTAACACTAAACCTACCGACATTTCATGTATACCTAATCCTACCATGAGCGGTCAAATGACCGCTTCAAAAAAACATATGTATCTTAATATAGAAAGAGATTTTAGCCAATTGGATAGTAAACAAAATATTTTTCTGGTGCTACAATAAAAACCCGCTCCCCGCTTTTCTATTTAGAAAGTTTGATTTACCTTTATGCATTTTCAGCACATTTTTTACAAATTACAGCATTTTGTATTGCACATTTTCCACATACGTATTTTTTATATTTTATACAAATTTTGTTAGTCTTATTGACTTTACAATATCTTATTTGACAAGATTTCCGTCCAGAAGAATCTGTAGCTGTGTTTATTATTGTTTTTGATGAACATTCTTTGCTTAGCTGTCTCTCCTTCTGATATTCGGTCTCAAGCTCTTCTGCCAATTGAAATAAAAATTCTTGCCTCGATATTTCTTCACCCGTCGTTTCTTTATATAAAATCCAAGCATTTATCCCGGCTAAATCTAAGATATTGAAAAATACCTATAAAGGCCATCTTTGACATTTAGATTTTATACTATATTTTCTGGCCATTTGATCGGTTACATCTACACCGAATTTTGTGCTATTGTAAAATCTAATTGTCTCTGGTATACGGGTGTCACTTTTTTCAATTTCAACGGATGAATGCATTGAACTAAGTATCAATACTTTTTTATTGGGTTTAGCTTTATAAATTGAAAGAATAAAATCATTCGATTTGTATAATATTGTTGAGAAGCGTGTCATACTATCCTTTGCCTATCTCGCTAATTTTGGTAGCTCTCTTTTATTTCTGCGGATAGTTCCAACAAGCGTAGTTTTTTTTTCTAGAAGTTTATTCGCTAATGACGCGCTTGTAAAAAAATTGTCAGCTGTTATATTTCTCCCATGGCCCGTATATGGTTCTGCCATATACTGCCTAATTTCAAAGTTACAAACTCCCCAAATGGGACCGATGATTCTCTCCCTTCATCTTTTCCCAAATATGGAAAGCCGTTTACTATATATACTTACTACTTACATCGGAAGCTAACCAGAATTTTATGCCAAATTTGTCCGGTTTGTTGGGCATGTATTGAGTAAATCTACAACGTGCTTTTGTAGGAAACAATTGTTCATCTATAGCAAGATATGCTCCTGGTTTATAACAGTTTTGACTGTTTTCGATAAATTTGTACCAAACTTCAGAGATCAAAGCGAACTTATCGTTTTGTAAGCGTTGGCTTCGTTGATTTTTGTTGTCAAACCGAATAAATCTCATGATTTCTGTGAAGTCATTTCGGCTCATAGTTGTCGAGAAAAATGACGGACCCCATTTCGTGTTCCATAAATATGATACATCCATATTTTTAGCCTCATATGCGCCGCGTGCATATAGAAGTCCAATAAATGCATATAATTTTGCAATAGATAAATTCCATTTCGTTTTCAACACTCGAAATGCCTCTAATTCCATATATTTTCTTACATGTTCAATCATGTTATGATCAATAATCAAGGAAAATGCTGACTCAACTCTGCCCTTTATAATATTTCGTTTAGCGTATCCTGTCGGTCCTGATATTTCCTTGAAAATATAATAAATCGGTGCTCTTCCGCGATTAGACCCTTCTTTTATTTTTTGCCAAACAGTTCCGTCCATAGCAGTTTCAATCTCTTCCTCATTTTTACTTTCGGAACTAACTATAAATCTCTTTCTTTTTTGTCTTCTTCGTATATTCAAAATATTCTCTTCGTCTGTATCGCTGTCAAATAAGTCACAATTATTTTCTGCTGTATCATTATCAATATCGGAAACTTCTTGGTCATCTTCCGAACAATCCTCGTCGATATTATTTATTTTGTCTAATAAATTGATATTCCTCGAATGTCTTGACATTTTTGGGGATGAATATACAAATGATAAAGTAAAAACTAAAATATAAAAATATAAATCAAACGGGGCAAAAACATTGAGACCAGAAATAAAAAAAAAACAATTGTAAATCATACCACAAAATATTGTTGGCTCTGTTGACTTTGTCGAAACTATCACTTATACCACGTAATAATTTCTATTATACACTGTGAAATTTTGATGCTCTCTGTTCGGATCGCAAGACCGTACTGTCGTACAAATAACGCTATGCATTTGTTCCAATCGCGCTATGAATTTGTTCCAATCGCGCTTTCCAAAGAATATAGTCGTAAATAATATGAATTTTTCAAATGGTCAAATGACCATTCGTGGTAGACTAGACATGCTATAAATTTTTTTCGGAAAGTAAACAATAAAGAAAGTTGTGAATATTGAAAAATGGGTTGTATGTATATTATAGGAAATGTCAATAAGCTACATGGTAATAAAGTAATGTTGTATACGAGAAATCCTAAACGAAATTTCAAAAACGGTCATTTGACCGCGCATGGTAGGTTTAGTGTTAAACGTGCTCGGAAAAATGTCGCTCGCGCAAATGAAACTTCGTTGATTCTACCCATTTTCTTTCCTCGGTGTGGAAAATCACTTTACATCATTTGCGTGATAGGTTTTCCCGACGCTGCGAGAATTAATTGACAAATATCTTTTGATTAATCCATACTGACAGAGAGAGAGAAACCAAATATCCTTCTTTTCGCGTTCTTCGTGTTGAATCGAATATCCGAGAAAAGGAGAGACGCGATCTCCAGGCTCGCGATTTAACGAGAGAAGAAAAAACTCGAGCGCGCAGTTCTGCGTGAACGAAACGGACACGTCGCGATCGGCCGCGAGATGAATTTGAAAGCTTGTGCAATTGTTCCCGCTAATTAATCCCGTTCGCGCAGAGCGTTCCCTTATTAAACGTTCGGCGGTCCTCTTCGAATCGATATTCTTTTATTTAATCACGAGTATGTGCCGAGCGTTACTGCGAGCGAGCGACCGCCGCGAAATACGAACGAACGAACGAACAACGGCCGTGCGAATGCATAACACGCGGATATACTCGAATATAGGAATATTTATTTTTTCAACTGTACAAGTCGCAATATAGCGCGCTGCGATTGTTCCAGACGTAAAATATCGTATTGCAAAGGTGCAGTAATATCTATCATTAAAACACGAATATTTTACGTATGTAATATCGGCTAACGTGTAGATTATTCGGTAGGAATTTCTTTCTCTCGTTTGTCGTACCCTACAACTATTTCACCGGATGTTGTCTCGATCGCACGTGGTAACAAATAACAAATAATTTATTCTATAAACATTCTGTTGATATAAAACGTGCAGGAACTTGTGAACATTTCTTTTTTCATAGGAAAACTCTCCATGTCTCGTAAATCCGCACTCGCGCGATAATAGATAGAGAAGGAAGGGAAGAGGGAGAGGGGGGGGGGGGAATAATTTAGCGATTATTTTAGATTCTTTCACATGCCGTTATTTCATAAATGAGCGTGTCGGTGTTTCCGCGTTTTAATTCACGGCGCCTCAAATTCGCGGCTGAGCGCACGTCGCGAACGAGATTTATTTCCACGGCGCTGAAAGCAGGTAGCGAGCTATTAGCATATCTGAGTTCGACGGACGACAAAAACATGAAGGTGGAACAGAAGAAAAACGGCAGTTTCCTAGATAGAAGAATTTATGCAAACACGTCAGTCTGACCCGTTCGTTCTTTGGGGCGAGCGAACTCGCCGCAAAATGCCTGAAGCCTAACCACGTAACGATCGCGCTACGCCGGCGGCTCATACATAAAATCGCATTAAACCGTACAATGTTCCTCGTCTCTTCATTATTACAGTCCGTTAAATTCCGCCTCGATCACCCGGTTGGCTCAAAGCAATTTTTACCTCATTAACTCTTCGAATGCAAACGGCGTTTACAAGGGTTCGACGGAAGTGTTCACCGTGTGCGAATAGTGCGTTCAAAAGTATCCGATGTTCAATGCTCACTATGCGAGAGCAGAGTCTTTAGGTCATCTCCATTTATTAAAAAAACTTAATTTTATCGCATAAGAAGAAAATTCGTCGCGAAACAGCTCGGTTGTGATCTCTCGGCATGTAGTGATAAGCAACCTCGACTGGCGATTAATAAGAGAAAATGAATTTATATTTCTTGCCTATTGTTCCGGTATTTTCGTACCGCGTACTTCTACGTGGCCGATCATCACGTGACGTCACGAGCCGGCGAATCACACAACTCTCGTCGAGTGATAAAAATATATCGTTCGCTCTTAGAACATTCGATCGAATTCTCTTGTCAAATTCGTTCAATTTTTCGCGATGAGATAAACAATATGACTTCTCAGATCTCTAAGATAGAAAATTCGATGTCAGTTTTGCAGAAAATTGAACGCGCGAAGAAGAGAAATGTATTAAGTAAGCTGAGTAACATAATTTCATTTTCCAAAAATCTCATCGTTCGGAATTGTTGCCAGCAAAATATCCGAGCGCAACGAAAATGAAGTAACTATTCGTGAATTGACAGACACTAATGGACTCATTTCTAATAGATACTTATCGTTGCATCATGACGGATAAAATGATAATTCATAAACATAAATATCACCGATATCAAACTCGCATTTTCTCTTTTTGTATTTTTAGTGCGGCAAGGACAAATAACCACACAACTCGTTAACTTTGAAGCCCTATATCACGCGTCGCTTCTAAATTAAACGCCGACATTAATAAGCGATACCAAAATATTTTCTATCATTGCGACCGCCGTGGAACAAGTGTAGTATTTTATTACTATGCCCGTGATACACGAATTATATTTTTCATTATTCACTTCATCATTAACTTTTCATTTGGCAGCTGATAGGTACGCGAATCGGTGTTATATCACGATAAAGAGATCATCGAATGATTGCATTGTCTTCCTTTGTGTTTTTATTTCTATATGACAAAATAATGAGATTTAAATGTAACGTGAAGTGTTCCCTCCTCTTTTCTCGTTGATAATATCACGTTTAATATTATTGAGTTGGCTGTCCATCTCAAATTCAAAAGCGAAATTTGTATAGCCATAAAAGCTCAATTAATATGATATATATTATTATATACTCTGTATATAATATACTATATTAAAATAGAATAATAGTAAAATATAGCCACTCATAAAAGCATTTTATATATAAATTATATTTTCAATATAAAATAATGTTTACCGTTTTTACAATATAGAAATAGAATCACACAGGAACGTTTAAGATTAATAATGACAAGCCTTTTCCATATGTGTCCTTAGAAGGACACATGTCCAGCCAACAGTACTTCTACCTCAATACGCGCTAATTATATCTGAATGCTTAAGCGCACACTTGCGCGAATCAGTGGGATCCGCATTCAAGCGAGCAAAGTTTAATTAATCTGAATTAAGTTTTCAAACGGAAACGCGACGATATTCTCGCAACGTCTAGTCGGCGAATTCGTTAGAAAACGAAAACTAAGTTTTCACCACGAGATATGCGCCGACTCACTGGAACTTTTAGTGGCGATGACGGCATAGGTAGAGAATACAGAAGAGACCGGATAACGCGATAAGTGAAACGCTTTGTCNCCCCCCCCCCCCCTTACTATAATCGATATCCGTGCAATGACGATCCTTGCGTTCGATTTACACACACGTCTTATTATTACACTCGGCGAAATTGCACCGGCGAACGTTCATACATCCCGACGCCGATTTACACTCGTTCATTCACCGGCGAGCGAACTCGCAAAAACTTTCCTCGTCGTGGCCGCATTATTAGACCGGCTAATGGAGTTTGAGTTTCGACTCTGACTACCGGGTGATTGCGGCTGGTACTTAGCCCCGGTAATGTCGCCGTAATTAAGGTATCGGCCGGACAGTGGCGCGTGAAAGAGGGAAAGAGAGAGGGGGAAAGATCGGATCTCGCGAATACTGTAAATATTAAATTATTAAAATTTCATTTTCTCACTAAGTAAGTAATATCGTCATCTTATCAAGAGCGGCTGTTTCATATCCTTCGCGCGTTCCTCAATCGCGAATGGAAAAACTTCCCTCCCGCAAAATCGATTTTGGTTGAGCTTGAGGTAAACAATAATTTGTTGTTTCTATGACGAGAGCTGCGCGCAGCAGCTTGTCATCGATAAATCTATATCGAGCGGATATAATGTTGCGTCAATCTTGGAAATTTGGAGATGGTTTTAATTAGGTGTCAGAGAGAAGAAAAGATGCACGCGTATGAAACGTGATATTTCGACCAATAAGGATAAATAAGAGACCATGCACGGGCTTTATAATGCAATGTGGTAGCATGTAATATATTTATTTGTCCGGATTATCTACGACATGACAGTATATGATAGGAAAAAAAGGCAAATAAAAGTCAAGCGAACGATATGTAAAACTGAATATACACTGAGGCAAATATTCTCAACTCATTTCTATCGATCAAAATATCTTAAATATGGCTTCTCAGCTAATCAGGTAGTTTCTAAGCCACTTTTAGAAGCACTTTTATCCACAAAGTGAGTTGAGAATATAGACCTGAATAAATGAACAACGAATAAACAGCGAATGTGTAATATGAATATTGTATATATTCGCGTCTAAACGTGCACGAACTTTCTTTGATAAACCACCTTATGAGCAAATTGACTTGAAACGTTCTTTTCAGATCCATCACAGCGTGTGCTCTAAATTGTAATAACGGAACATTTACATTCGTTGTTCGCTCAGTGTATATCTAAAACTTTATGTGTAACGTTTTCGAGACCGAATGCGAAAAAAAAACGTTTTTTCGCGCGGCTAACACAGCAGCATGTAACCTTTCGCACGAGAACACGTGACTCTTCGCACGGAGAATCGCGTAACTTTTGGTATCAATTAGCACCGCGCGCGGAACACCCTCGGCGGATACGAAGAGTCGACCGGGTCCGAAACTTTTCTCGATGGATCTCGAAACGCGCACGTGACGAGAATATCACGGATCCACGTTGAAACAGCCGGAGAAATTTACGCGGAGGATATTGTATTCTTATCGGGATGTCGAAAAATTCGATCAATTAATTGATACCAGGTCGATCATAAAGAATATTCTGAGACAGAGATCTTCGACCGTCGGATTTCGTCAGAGCTCGAAAGGAGCAAATTTAGCAGGAGCTGCACATTTCGTCGCGTTCATTCGTCAGATCCGTGTCATTTTAACTTCGACACGGAACTATTTCCCTATCTGACAAGCATGTGCAGCAGAGTGGCGATGAAGCCGGTGGTAGACGACAGGGAATCTCGCAGACAGACATACGTATACTGTTCCGTTCCGTGAAATTCCTCGTTTCGTGACAAATACTCGCCACGACCCGGATTTGAAACGGAAACTTGGACTATTTCGCACTTGGTTTCGTACATACAGCGCGTTGCTTTCTTCCCTTTTTCTTATTTTTTTGTCTTCTTTTTTTTTACCGCCGTAACCGCGGCGATCTGTTACACCTCTGTGACGGTTAAAAGTGTTACGCTCTTTCTTGTTTCTTTTATCTCGCCTTATCTCTCTATATCCTGTGAATCTCGAGGCGTGTCAATTGTATCGCGTCGTCGACGGATCTCGGGATGTCCTTGCCCGATCCTTGCCGTAGGATTCCCCGTGTTTTACATCGGCTATATACTACAGAATTCTAAGAATTCGTTCTTCGAGGGAGTTTCGTGCCGGAAGCGATTATCCTCGCGAGCTTTCGATAAGAAGAACAACTAAAAAGACTAGCAAAGCCCCGAAAGCCTTTGCCAGCGGATATGATCGAAATTAAAAATTCTCCGAACGACAAAGTAATCTCTTGGCGGCTTCTTCCCTTTGATTCGGAGCGCCCTGTTTCATTCTAGAAAATAACTTCATGACCACTTTTATTATAAGAAATACTTGCAGTATTAATCTCTATTAATTACTAATACACCGTCGGGTATTAATTAAATTTATCAATAGTATATACGTGCGCTGCATGGAGAAAAAAGTTTCGCTGCAAATTATTTGTTAATATCGTGACTGCAAAAAGATTCGTTGCACGGAAAATATAATTTCGCTGTTGTAGCGAAACGTTGTTGCGACAGCGATAAAATGTAATTGGCACAACCAAAAATTAATACTTTTAACAAACCTCTTTGCTGTCACTGTATTAATAATTTGCCGTTTTAGCAGAATTGTTTCCTCCGTGTTTTTTAGCACACTACTTTCCAAAGTAGAAGCAGCAAGATTTTGCTGTAGGCGTTAAAATATATTATTAAATAAATATATGCGAATTTTTTACATTATTATACGCATTAAAATATATCATCATTGTTTAAATCTATTGTTATTATTAATATGTAGAGTCCAAGCTTATTAACTGCACTAAGCATAAATAATTGATTTTCACGAATAAGTCGACTACCGGCACATATTTTGTTGGATGCGCGCACGTTATCCTCGCGTTGTTATAAAATCATGATAAATTACACGGAATTCACAACGCGCTTTTCGCCAAGCATCGGAATTATAACTCTACGGATATTTTTCGTTTTGCTTCGGACATGATACGACAAGCACTCGCGCGAGTTCGAAAGTTATATAGTTTTCCCGGTAAGAAGTACACGGTGATAAATTCAGAGCGTGACCGGCGCGGCTGGATCTCCAGCAGCGTTTTGGACCGGCAGCGCCGCAACTAACTCCCTCCGACGCGTATGGCAAGATATTATCTTGTTCCTACGTAGGAGGAGAGATAACCCTCAGATAATTTGACGACGTATAACATTTCGAGTTTACCGCGGCAAGCGGTGAGAAGCGGAAATGTAAACGCGAGCGAGCCAGCGAGCGCGCGCGCGCGGCTTGATTACTGCGAGAAAAGAGGCGTTTCTAATAACCGTGTACAAGGAGGAACGCGTTATACGACAGCACGCTCCTCGAGGACGCGCCTCGTAAAAGACGCTAAACAATGAACTTAACGAACGCTAACTTTTGATACGAAAGTTTAACCCCTCGAGTGAAAATGACGAATCCCGCCCGCCGGAGCTCTCAGCGCCAAACTGGCGAAAGTGTGTGCAAAAACATATAAACATATAAATATACATTCGGTGACCCACTCTTACCTTTTTGTGCGAGTACATTCGAGTACCGAAATTAATGGTTGCGATGAAAGTTGTTTCGCTTTAAATGGGCTACTTTAACTCCCCAGTGCAATTTTTTTTACTCACTCCCGAGATACTTCACCGTCCTCGCAAATTCAGTTTACACAAATCGATTCCGCTTGTCATTCCTTTTGTAAAAGTACCGATATAAAATCACCGAGGAATTAATATTTTCCGAGATATTTCGTATTTTACATCGTTGATGCTTTGCCGGCACGGCAAATATTAAATTTCGCGTATTCACATTCCGCGATGACTTTAATACTTTTATACATCGAATGTTAGGAAGAATCGCGATTAATGATATTAAATATCGCGCAAAGATCGCATCAATGCAGCTGCGAAATGCAGCGGAATCTGTTTTTACGTTTCTCTACATATTTTCCCACATATGTATAGAAGGTTTAGGAATTCATAGTGGGTCACAGAAAATGGTGCAACTTGTCCTCGTGCACTTTACACCGTTTTAACTCACAGAGGGGACTGCGAGCATTGCTAACGCTTCTTGATAAATTAATTACAGTTTATGCTGAGGCAACCTCATTTTCCTCCGCGGCGGCAACTTTGGTCAAACTTGAATTCCGAAATGCAATAGCAGCCGCCAAAATGAAATTGAAATACATTCGCGATAGCGATCCATCTTCATCATTAGCAAAATTAATGGTAAACCGGGGGTATGTACGTTCGCGCGCGCGCGCGTGTGTGTGTGAGTGATGTGTCAATGGAATCGTAAATTTGTGTTTATACAATAAATGAAAATTATTAGCATAATCTTCTTCATCCCTAATAGTATGCTGATCGGTTAATACTGCAATGAGTTGCACCAATCGCACCATGCATGAGTCTCCAGTGACACAAGTGACGCAATAACGGGAAATTTTGTATCGGTAACCGCGTGGTCGATTTTCTCCCAACAGAAAGGCCGACCGCGCTGTTTTTCCGCATCGTTTACTGTTCGGCTTCAAACATATCTTTTTTTGACGCGTCGTATCGTCAGCAGCACTGCGCTGAAGCTTCCTGATTACCTCGCTGAAGCACGATCAAAAGCGCGCCATTGAGCGAGCGTACAATTCCCGTCGGCAAAATCTCGCGAACGAGGACGATGTTCCGACGAAGCATGTCGCGGCCGTGTGAGGGAAAAAAATAACGATGAATGAGACGCGATTAATAGATGACGGGAATCTGTTCGAGCGAAAGCGATGAACGTTCCGCTAAAATTTCCTATCGATATTTCGCACATGCGGTGGATCGCCGTGACCGTCGCCGACGCATCGTTAATGGAATAATAATATGCGTTGTGTGTGTATGTGTTACGTAATACGCGCGATAAAATTACAGCAATAATTAATGTGCGCGCACACCCCTCGGTTGGCGTTGCCCAGGGAAAATTATATTCTCGCGAGTTTTACATCACCGCGGCCATAATGCGTAATCTATCGCGCATAGATTTGCGTATAATTCATAGGGTAACAAATTATTGCCGATAATACGAATGCGGTACTCCGTGTTTTCGTGGGAATGCATACGTAACAACGAATCGTCCCAATATCGTGCAAATTGTCCTAAACGGTTTCCCATATACCTCCTCTCTTCTCTATTCTCGCCCCCTTTGAATATTTCCCATCGAAAATTACTGCTACCGACACAATTTATCTAAACAAACCACCGGCACGGTAAATATTTTAACACGTTACATTGTACACGAGATATCTGCTATAAACAGGTCAGATTTTAGTAACGATTTCAAATTTACACAAATTCGGTGTCGATCGTTCCACACGGTAAAAAATTTTGTGTCAAAAACGGTCCATTGAAATTCTGTGTTATTTTAATATGAGGAATATGTTAATTTAACATTATATTTATGTACTTTCTAACACACTCCCCATGTTAAAATTTCAGTAGATCATTTTTAATATCTAATTTTTTATTGTGCATAGTAAAATTATTTAAAAATAACATCGTTCCTTGTAGCTTCTTAAGTTTTGACGTGAGCTTCGAATAATTACATGCCTTCATTAAGTGTTAAAGTACGATTACGTTATATGATTCTAATCAAAGATTCAAGTAAATAGTTCACTAAGATTTTTTTTNTTTTTTTTTTTTTTTTTTTTTTTTTTTTTTAACAAAGAAAGGACATACACGCACAAGTTTATATTCGAATGATCCGTGAGCTTATATTAATTTAAAAAAATGCTTGGCACTGATCTCCGAAAGCCGTTATTGCGTTGCTCTTTCTTATTTCACGATTTAAAAATCGTGCGTCGGCGACGGTCGATTTAACATCGTCACGCAGTGCTCGAAGAGAGATATGTCGTAACAGATGACACCGTCAACAGATGAATGGATTGCATTTCAGATTAATTTATTTTCCGGATGGATGTGATGCATCAGCATTGGACCTAACGTTCTGCGCGGCATTTCCGATCGTGCATTCTCGCGTGGTCCCTCCCAACGTTCAAACGGTTAAGCGCACGTATTTGCCGATCCTCTCGGAATAATTTTCACGAGTCAGATCGATCTGCCACCGAAGCGACGAACGGGCTCATACGTACATGCTCGGTATGACAAGTGTCAACGTTTCGTTTTACGTCATAGGCGTGCTATCGCGAGGGTGCAGCTAGAAGTCGTCAAGCGTTCGTCGAGTTTACGATCGACGTCATTCGTGCGAGCGACGCGCTAGAAAAATAATAGTCCGCGATTTGACTGATTTATATCACTGTCGTGCAACAACGAACGTTGTCGGCGATCTCAATGATGTATAACGTTATAACATAGGAAAGACTTATTGATAATCGCTTTTAGATAAACGCGTGACTTCCCCTAACTTGAAGGAATCCTTCAGATTAAAGGGAACAAGAAAGCAAAGAGAACGAGAGAAACAAAAGTTACACATTATTTATTGATCGGGAAATAACGAGACAGATTGTTATATTTGATATATTTTGTTATTTTTGATATATTTTTAAAATGATAAAGAGAAAAAAGGAGGAGAGCAATATGTAAAAAATATAGTATTATTATGTAAACATTGTAATGATATTTTAATCATTATTTCTGGACTATGTGTTGTATTTGTCGAGGTGTGATGAAATCCACTTCAACATTTTTAGGAGAACATCTCGAGCGGAACGTGAAATGCGAATCTTTTGTCCATACTTTAAAGCGCGATGTTCAAGTAGAAATTAAAAGAAGAGTAACGTGTATACCTACTGCCCTATATTTTGTAAATCCAGCATTTCCAAGATGCAGAGACACTTAATCGTGGATAATCAATTAGAAGTTAAATTAAAGCAAACATGAAGCGACCGATTTGCCACCCCGTCCCCCCTCTAACTCTCCCTCTCTATCTTTCTCTCTCCTTCTTCGCTCGAATTGCACGTTTTTACTCAAAGATACTAACAGACATTAGACTTTCCTCGTTACAACTACGTAATTAAGTTCTTCTTCTTGGAGTAGTGCTAAAGCGAGAAGGCGTTAAGCGAATGAGGACGCATCGACGGACAGCGTTTGCGCGGTCTCTTTCTGGCGTATCAATAATTTACGCGAGCGTTCCGAGTGCCGCCAATTTTACTTAATTAAAGAGTGGATTCCATTACGCGCCGGTATATCGTCGAGGCGTAAGCCACTGACGAACAGATACTCTCATTAATTAAAGTAACGAATCTAACGTCGAGATATTTGCCGCGCCATCTGTCGCAATAGCAGTATTAATAATTTTACTGAAATGCAACGACCGAGACGTGCTGAGGGAATAAACGTGCAAATTAACCCTTTACTCCCCCGTCGTTTGTGTTTGCATACTTGCATATCGGAATTCCATATGCATGCGCACCGCCCTAAATTTGAATAACCGTTTGATAAACCTCGAGATCGACTTTTTCTTAGCAGGAATCTTAGGGAGGGTTGTTGTTTCCTAAAATATTATGACATTCTGCATTAAATATCTTGCTGATTGGATCTCCGGCTAAAATTCTAGAAAAAATAGCGATTGTTTGGATCGAAATGAAGAATAAAATCCCACTATGCAATTTCATTTTTCGTTAAAATTAGCAAAGTAATGCGCGGTGTGAAATAATAATAGTAATAATATAGTAATAATTTATTTACAAGAAAACACTTTTTGCATGTGGTTGCAAAAAATAGGCCTAATACTTATAAGAATATAAAAGAATATCCACTCGGCACTCCACATTAAAAAATAATAATAATAAAAAATAATAAATTAATAATAAAGTAAACAAACTAGTAAATACGAGCAATGTATAAAAAAAAATTATATATATAATTGAATTATAATTAGTGGGTTGAGCCAAAGATAGCAGTAAGTGAATTTATATAACTTGAAGACATTTCACTCGAGAAGTCCATTTTAAATGAATATTCATTAGATAAGACACACAGTCTATTAATACCATTGAATTTAGCATAGCAAGTCCTACGACATTCTACGTACAATATTGGAGAACATCTAAAATATCTTGAAGGAACATTAAATTTCAGTTACTCCAAGACACCCGGACAATTCACAAAATGATCAAGAACTTTAAAGACGAAAAGAAGATTAGCAATAATAATCTTCTAATTAATAGAGAAATGGATCTTAAAGCCACATTCATAAAAAGGGCTTTCCGTCATATTTTTTTCAAATAAATGCGCGTTTGTGCTGTTGTGGTTTTTTCTGAGATGCAGAAATAATGATTTCTCTCGGAATAGATTTAATGAGTTAAACCATTCTTGCTTTTGCTTTATATCCTGAACGGCCTGAAAGTATCTTCTGCCTTTATAATTAGCTGTAATTTCCTCCATCAGCTTTTTTTCCTATATCTTTTTTATGATAAGAAATTAAGTCGTTGCAAGATAAATTAGCAATATCCGAGGGCCTCTTTTTCTCTGCTGTTTCTTTAGCTAATTTGTCTATTAAATCATTACTAATTCCACAGTGAGTAGGTGTCCAGATAAATTTTACTATATATCCTTTATCCTTCAATTCTCTTAGAAAGATTAATATTAGATATGTCAGAGAATGTTTCCTTTCTTGTCCAGATTTAAAAAAATCCAGAAATACACTCAATGAGTTCGAAGTTATCCAAACTTTTTTTATATCTTGTTCTTGAATGAAATTGAGAGGTAAATCTGCAGCCATAGCTTCAGTTTCAAAGATGTTATAGAAAGCATTTAGGCTAACTTTGTATTGCACGAGAGGGTTTAAGCAGAGATCACCGATTTTTTCATTCTTTATCTTCGATCCTTCTGTATAAAGAATGGCGGATCTTTCATTAGTCGGAGCGTATAATTATTTCGAAGTGTACGCTTTACTCTGACGCGCGTTAATTAGAATTTAGGAAAACTCCCGCCCCCCTCTCTCTCTCACTCGCTCGCGCTACGTGTGTATCTTCGGACGTACGCCGGCAAAGCCATAACTTTTCGCAATAAGCGACGTTACGGCTGTCATAACGGCGAAACTGCACGATCGGTGCACTGAATCAGCCCGTGCGATATGACGAAACTGGGGGGAATGCGCGCGGCAACTCGACGACGTCAAAGACAGGAGTGGAAGTTTCTAACGAATGTCGTAATAATGATACGGGATTTATGAGTTTGCCTTTGGCGCTGCTACGCCCGACTTTCTCTCCCCCACGAACTTTCGCTGCTTCAGCTCGGGCAGCTAATTAGAAATCGGTCATGTACTCGCGCCGCGAGCTCGATTCTTTTATCCCAATACGGAGAAATCAAGCGAGAGAGACGGAGAGTTCCTTTTTCCCCGGTTTTTCTCAATCGTTATTACATTTCATTGTAAAATATCAGTCGGAGAAAACTCGGATCGAATTACGTGATCCGACTTGATCTTCCTCCAATTTGCCTTGACCGCGGTTTCTTGCGGCGGAATTTGCGTAAGCTTGAGATTTAGTCCTCCTTATAAATCCCGACTCTCTTTTCTTCAATAAATGATTTTCCAATGAAGATCCACATGACCGCTGGCGGTGGCCTCGCGGGACTCGACATTAATATCTCGAGACTCGCGACGATCACTTTGCCGAACTGAGAAAAACTATTTTTGACGTCGCCCTCTGGCCCTCTCCATACCCGGGCACACCCTTTCACATAACCACGCGAGATCCGTGCTCGGCAAAAGTTATACTCGAATTACGCGGAATGACTTCCAAAGACGCGCGAACCACGACTGGCTCTGACAACGTCGTTATCGGTAATAATTCCAATTTACCGGTGCCATTTCGTCCGCTCGATATCGATCGACAGAGCGACGCTTCTCACCCTCGCCCACCTCGCGCACCCCCGATTCGCTTTCGCGCAATCTCTGCCACCAGAAGTCGCTTTAAATTGAAAAGCCGGAGTGCGGGGCCCAAAAGACAAAGAAGCGAGCGGCGTTCTCGGTACCGCCGATTTGCGGATCCGACCTTCCATTAGCGAAATAGTATTTTCTTCTTCGATCGCGGCGCGGGTCGCCCGGTCAGTTACCACTTTTGACCCGGCTGGTACCGTCCGCACGCGCTCATCTATTTATCTCGCGCGACCCCCGTTTAAATGTCAGACGCGAAAACGCAACACCGGATATAATCCGTCCTTGACGACACGACGGCAAGTTACAGCCGCGCGATCTCTTTCAACGCGTCGGCGGTTATTATTTTACAGCGGTCGTCGCCACCCCCGGGAGTGTAATGACTTCTCGAGAACTCGAAACTGTACGTCACCGTCGACCCACCGTCGACCCACCGTCAACGCAGAAGGCGTGGGTTTTGCGACGTGGATGTTACAAACAAGACCTTGAGAATTAGCGTGGCTAATCGGCGGATGAACAATTAAAGATCTTTTTTTTTTTTAATTGAATAATCTTCGACATTGCAAGAAGTCCAAAGATAAGGAAAAAGATCGTGAAATCTTCATCCTTTATCTTCAAATCTCCAACGAATTTTTCTACCTCTGCACATACATGTCACGTTTATTGTCAAGGAAAGAAAAAAAAGAACCGAAAGGTTTCTTCGATTTGTTCCATTTTCGATCATATCTCGGAGAATATTGAGAATATTATACATGTCATATACTATATGTGTATATTATACATATTATGTGTGTATATTGCGCACCGATTTTCGTTTATACATTGTCACGAACAAACGTTGGTTAAACTGTCGTTGTGTATATGCACTTTTCAAAAAATATATTAAATTAAATTTGATAGAATCCAGAATTTGATTCTGCGCGTATTATCGCGCCACGATAATAATTATTTTCTTTAAATACCGTTATGCAAGTTTCATTACTTTAAACGGCAATTGACAGACAGATAACTTTTAATTAGTATAATCCATTCGCATTTCCCTTTGTTAATTTATGCTTATAACAGTAATAATAACTGCAATAATATCAATTGTCAATGTGTGTAATAACGTTAATATAAAGCCGGGCAGGAGTACTATTCAAATTCAAAGGGTTAATTAAATGCTGTTATGGAGTTCGGGAACAAGAGAGGTGTTCGCATTAACATTGTCTTAATAATCACATGTAACGTTGTATACGTGTAAATCTACAGAGATATTTCATACAATCGCGGGATATCGTCCAAATTTCAAGATACTACAAATCACCGAGCACGTTTGTGTTCTGCTTTCGCGTGACGAGCGACCCCGAAATCTGTGCCAACGCGTTCCACCACAGTGGAAATCCTCTGATTTACAACCGATTTTTTCTTGATAAAGATTGTCCATCAGCGATCTTCTGCCCGTACACGATACTTTGACACTCAAAACGAAACGATTTCGTGTAACTGAATTTTATATTAAGATTATTTCCTCAAGTAAAGTCCAAATTGAAATTAAATTGACAGAAAAGGAATTGTTTCGTCTTCTAACAGCAATTCGATCCGCGGAAAAGAAGCAGCTTTCACAGCTAAAAACTGATTCCCACAGGTAATAATTAGCTGTTCATATAATACAACTGAAATTTAATTAACTTTGCCCATTCTTTTTGTTGTAATTTTTAGTTCTGGCAACTAAATTTTAGTTGTATTATATGAATACCCAGTTTTTTTCCATGCGTCAATCCATTCATTATGACACACCTATGATCGTATTAATATATTCTAGTGTATAAAAAAAATATATATATATTGAAAGAATAATACGCTACATCAGAAAAATATGGTTGACGCACTAATCTCCCTGTTCTCTTAGCCGTTTGTGTGCCAGGAACGCGTTCTTCGTTTTAAGCCAGCTCCAGAGAATGTGGGGACTGAATCGCCAACGTCGTCCGATGCGACACTGGCTATGTCATCTGTATGAATGTTTTAATTACGCTTCTTTCCTTTGCATCGAGTTTTATATTGACCCACCCCGCTGGCCTACATTTGCCACATCGTCTGGAGCCGGCTTTTCGTACGAAAAATGCCACCGGGCGCTTCCCTTGTTCTACACTGGGAGATTTCCAACGATCTCTCTCATCTTCTGTCTCATGATTCGAGACGTCGTTACGTAATTGCCATTCAATATTTTCGAGAATGCTCGTCTCGCTCCTCTCGAAAGTCCGTCCGTAGTGCGTCAATAATAGAACCGAACCGCCTTGCGTGACACTTTCGTCGCACATTCTCGCGATTCCCTTTCCCGGCACGCAAACAGTTAAAAGAGTCGCACGCTGACATTGCGGCATGCGCGAAAGAGCGCTTTTAAATTCCGCTCACCTAACTCCACTTAGGCCGGCAGGGGTGCTCGAAGCCTCTCATGTCATGTCGCGACGGATGTCGTGGATGAAGGTCGACGTGGGTTCGCTCGTACGTTCGTGAGTTCACATGGTGCCTGCAGAATCGCGAAAGACTTCCGGATAGTTTGAGGCACCGTCCGGGCAAGAGTTCGCGGCACTCGATGTTCAAACACACACTCGCACGACCTCGGGTCGGGCTCAGTTTTGCATCATTCGGACACCGTCGCGCAGATACCGTACGACGAATCGATGCGGTGCCGATCGAGAACAGCCGCGCAATCAGTACGACGAGTGCGACGAATCGGAAAGTTTCGCGCCGACGACGATTTTCCCTTCACATCTTGATCGGTCCCGGCATACCTTCGCCGCCGTTCAGTGTAACGATCGCTCGCGTCGTCGCTCACGCACAACCGGTCGCAGCATTCAGTCGCGGCTCTCTCTCTCTCTCTCTGGTTCCCGTCACATCCTTCGCGACTTAATTCACGCCAAAGTCTCGACGACGCGGTTATTATTCGCGCACTCTGTTCGTCGATCTCTCACGATCGCTTCACTCCCGCAATTACGTCGTTCGGCGTGTGCACGCACTCGAACGTGACGTGGAACGCGCGCCTCTTGCACTTCCAGAGGCACCCCGATCCCAATCGCCGATTTTGTCCCGCGACAGAGAAACATCCACTTCGAAACCGTGCGCGCCGAGGATCGGGCGGTGACTGAAAGCGTCGCGCGGTCTCGCGCCCTGTAGTTCTATCTTCCTCTATCCGGCTCTCTCTCTCTCTCTCTTTCTTTCTCTCGCTCGCTCGCTCGCTTTCGCCCTCTCACCCACCCGTCCTCATACCCTCTCGTCTTCTCGCTCTCTCACACACACTCTCTCTCTCTCTCTCTCTCTTCTTCACCCCTCCCCACCCTCGCTCATGCTCTGCCTCACTCTTGCGAGATTCCGCTCTCTTCATGGTACACGTCTCTCTCGTTCGCACCGGCAGGATAAGGAGGAACGTTCCTCCTCTCGCAGCTTCCCTCTGTCCGCTATTTCACCCCCGCGTGTTCAACCCTTTTCACTTCCTCTCTTTCTCTCTCTCTCTCTCTCTCTCTTGCTCTCGCTTCGTCCATCGCATCCCTCTTTCTCTCGTCTATCCCTTTTTCTCTTTTGCTCGCTCTTTTCTTCCTCATTTATCGTCCTCGTCAGCCCCGTACGCACCGTCCACTCCCTTTCATCTCGCGAAATAATTCCGTCCAAGTCCTAGGTCTCTCCCCCTTGCTGGCGCGCACGGTATCTCGCACGCACGTATCCACCCTCTCGCGCGACCCCGTCTCACCCGTTCGCGTTCGGTGCACGCGCGAGCATCCGACGCAGGGTGCCACGCCTCTACCCCTTCTGTGTATACGTGCCATTGATACGAGGGAGAAACTTAGCCTAGGCCCGAGCTTCCGCGCGTCGCTCCGACTCTTTTCGCGTCTCACGAAAGCTCTCAGCGAGCTGCGCTCTGATTCTGCACGGGCGATGCCGCCGATTTAACTCATAAGCGCGCGTGAAATCTTCCGCAGGCGCGCGCGCGAAACTTGGTTTTCGCAATCGTATTCATGGCTATAGAGCATCGGCAAGAGTTGACACCCGAAAGTTGAAGATTTCAGGTTAAAGGCTGAGAAGCGAGGACCCAGAGACGAAGGCTGAGGTTTGAGGGTCAAGAGTCGGGAGTTTACAGTTCGAAGTTTAGAACCTACGGTTGAGGAACTGGGAATTCAGCATTTGTATACCCGCGCAATTACAATCGTGATTATTGTACCTGAATTCACAGATCGACGAATGGTTGTCGGTCGGTTGCAATTACACGTTCTAGTTCTCTCCAATACTTTTACGCATCTTCACACTCTTCGGATGTTCTTCCCTTCGATCTTGGTGTGATTTGTAAACACAGGTCTCTTGGTCGTGCGATTTTCACGACTATTCAGCATCTCGCGCATTTCGCTGTTTATCCAGATTTACGTTTAATTTGAGGTGAAGCGGATTACGCTTTTTCGATTTCCGCGGTCTCTTATGCACTCACACATTCGAGGGACTCGCCGTGTCTGTGAATACGTAACAAACACGAATAAATGTTGAAATATTTGGAGCACTCCGCCGTTGAAATTATATTTTGGCGTGCATTAAATCCGGTATAAATGAATAAAGATCAATGCGCAAGCATGTAGCTTTGGGGAATATTATTTGGCAAAGTAATATTAAATGTAACTGCCATTTGAATGCAAACAGACGCCAGACTTGTAATATTGTCGTACTCATCGATTATATGTTTGAAATAAAATACAATTGCAAGAAAATAGTGTGTATTGCGAACCATATCGATATGTGTATATTGAAAATCCAAATGTGTTATTTTTACACGTATAAACGTTTAAAAATTACATATTTGACTAAAGCTCTTTTTACATATTTCTTATCATTTTAGGTTACGTTATTTAAAATCATTTTAGGTTACGTTATTTAAAAGATTTAATTGTGTTAAGTGACGTGATATAAAACCGCAAGAAATATGCAAGAAAAGCCTCAGCTAAAATAACACGCTTGGATTTGCAGTATACAATCTTCCCTTAGATTATTCTCGACCTAATTTTCATGTCAAATTATATCAGTGTTGCAGTTCCATGGAAAAGTACCCTGTCGGGCGACGCCAATGCCTACGATACGCCATCCGCTTGAATGCAGGAAAGTGTATAAATCAGAAGCGGACGTCTGCGTAGGGCGAAGCCGCGTGCCAACTACGGCCTACTGCGAGCGATGACGTAACACAGCCCTTCGAGGGACGCGACTGCAGCTGAGCAACATCTCAATGGTGCAACCTCGAGTTGAGGTAGGTCAGTGCGCGGGTGAGATACGTTGGGGTCGTAATGGAGCGCGTTCAGTCGGCTTTCCATCCTTTTTGTCTCAAATCGCGCGCAATCGCAAGATCCATAACGGGTTCGGGTTCTCGTACTTTGCTCGAGATTCTCGTCACATTCGAGCGTTTATTTTCATGAGCGATAGCATACTTTGATCGACACATCGGCATTTTAATGATAATCAATATTAGGATAAAATTAATTTGGCCAAGTTAAAAGTTAAGTTCATTCAAAATCAACCAAGTTACGTTAAAAGTTACTAATTTTTTAATTGGACTTTTAAATTTTAACTAATTATTATCCAGCCTTAATAATAATGCAGATAAAACAATGTGTGTGACTGCAGAATTCTTTAATTGGAAAAATGAAAAAGAATTTAGGAATCATTTTAATTTAGTTTTTTTTCGATATTATTAATCAGTATTATACGATGTTTTCATCTTGCCATGTTTGCACGACCGCCGCGCTTTTTCCGTTAGCGTTTAAACAAATAATGTGTAAACAGTATTAAAGAGAGATCACCCGTATCGCAAATCTCCCGTTATCAAATGAAACTTGCTTCTTCCTTCTATTTTTAAAAAATTTCCCTAACAAGATTAAAACGTCACATTAATAACACCTCCGATGTTTTTGTAAATTTTGCGCTTCACCGCAAATAGTAAATTTGAGCGTCAATATTCCAAGGCAGTAGCACACGTGGTGCTGTGGAGCAAGTAGTAAAAGCAGAGATTCGCCGGACGTACTGATCGATCGCGTTACACGTTGCGCGTAAAACCGGCACACGGAATATAAGCCGGCACATTTTATCGTTTTGACAAAAAGTTATCGAGGACAATTCCGGTTTGACTCTTATTTCCTCATTACGCAACATTAATAATCCATGTGTGTAAATTACAATCGAAAAATCCGAGCTAATCATTATCAACCTCGTAGATTATTGCCGACATAAAGTTCGTATCATTTATCGCGCCAAGTGACCAGCCACGTTGCACTTTCTTTAACGTTTCGTTCGACAACGTGAACAAGGCGGGTACAATCACGCACACTTTAACTTCTGCCTCCGCGTGTACAGCGCGCTATCAAGTACCGGTATTGGTATCATAGCTGGGACACAGGGTTTGTCGCATCCACTGTGTCCCTCTATCGGACGAGCATGCTCCTCGAGGACGTTATAATTACGACTATTTTGGAAATCCGTGTCGAGATAACCGAGCGGACTTGCCGCAACAAGGTTGCGCTCACGCGAAACCGCGCTTGTGTACCTCGAAGTATACCTCGCTTATCTCTCGTTCCAACTATCAATGCTATCATTACATGCATGTACAAAATGTTGTGTTACACGAATCCCTTGATATGGAACAATAATAATACCGCTCTATATAATATTATACTACGCGCCCCCGTGTCAACATCATCGCGATAACGTAACCGCCGGTATAATTCATTTATTGTTTATTCATATTTGTTTATATGTATCGTATAATCTATTTATTAAACATAATTTGTCAAATAAATACTTGGCAAAACATCGCATTATTACAATATACTTAATTCGGAATCGCGTGTATTTCCTGCTGATTTATGCTGATAAATTCGTCTCTTCTAAAATGGTTACTATTATAGCCGGTAAATAAAACGCCAGGCTCTATTATTTACCGTAAGCATCTCTCGTGTAACATGCCTCGTATAATTTAGAATTTATCGTCCTCCCGCGTGATTCCACGCATTCCATGGGCCAACATAGTTGATGTTGCGAAGTTAATCTTCCAATATGATCGCACGCCTGAAATTTATTCGTAGAGCATCGAATCGATATTCCACCTCGTGCCCGATTTACGTCTTATCGTTAATATTCCTCCGATTTCTATATCGTTTCTTACCAATTATTTATACCGGCAATTTTCTTCGGCCACAATTCTTTCGTTCGTACCGTGGTCGAATATCAAAATCCCCATGGCAAATTCATGCACGAGAAGTTCTTTCTCCGTAACGTCGCCATCGTGATACTCTCATGCGACATCAACTCACGATATGCCGGCCGACAAAGACAAAACACGAAGCTCCGAGTATCGAACTTCTCCTCGGAAGGATGAAACTTTCGAGTGGTCTTTCGGTCGAGGGTCCCCCATCGCAGTTTCCCTTCCGCGAACGCGACTCTCGAGTGGACATTTGGGTGGGAATCACCCTCGATCCGGTGTTCGCGCCACGAGCTTTCCTATTCTGAGGCCTGAAGGTAGTTGATCCGTAGAATGCGAGATTTCCAGCGGCGATATTAAGGGACCTCTACATAAATTTATTATTTACTGCGAAAAAATACTTTCTTATACTTTAACTATTTAAGTAATAAATGCTAACTTTAAGCGAAATTAAGATTAAACAATATGCATACAATATTACAAACACGGAGATATTTATTATTTATTTTTCTTATTAATACTTTATTTATATACGTCAGTTGAGTTAACAGAAATGTATGCAAAATAACAGAGAAAAGGTGATATTTAAATATGTGTACGTGTACATATATCACAGACATTGGTATGATTTATAAATTTCTTACGGCTATATTTTCAAAACAAAAATGGTCAATAATTCTAAAATTTTTGTATAATATCTATATATTAATCCTTAGTATCACAATGGTTTTTCATTAAAATTCTAAATATAGTTTAGAAGAAATCAGAAGTAGAAATTAAAAATAGGATATTAACATTAGAACCACGGCAAGTTGTTCCCTTCTAGAATCGAGGATAGATTATTTTTGACTTACTTCTTTTTTTTCATAATTATCCGTGGACTTTCTTGAACTGTTTGATACTGTTTAATTGCTTTATGATAAAGAAGGTTTCCTAGTGGTGAAAATCAAAGAAATAGGAAAAAGAGGAACACTTTGCGTAACTGCGTGCGACTAATAGGAGAAGAAAAAATCATTTTCCCACCGTTTGCGAACTGCGATTTGCGCATTGCGACCTATACGACCTATAAACGGGCCTTTAGAGCGGGAACACGCATACCGGCGAGCCGGTGCGCGCTCGGCCTATGCGTTTCGCGATTAACGCTTCGTAGATCGCGCGAACCGAGCGCGAGCGTCTCGCGTCGCGACTATGCAAAGTATTTTCAATTTCCACGTACGAACACGCGGCCACGAGCCGCGGTCGTATGCGCCTCTTTTCATGCCTACTTTCTTCCTGCGCCGCGGCGCGACACCGAACAAAGAGAGAGAGAGAGAGAGAGAGAGGTTTTCCGGATCGGCGCACTCCCGTTTGCGTTCTACCGTGACGCTTTATTACGCCGCAGACACCGTGAAGAATAAATGCCTGGCGTGCCGTCGCTCGCACACCGCGCGACCGACGCTGCGACGCGTCTCCTCTATAGCGCGTATCATCCGGGGGTGGCCGGAAATTGGCGCGTTCTGTCTCGCGATGAGTATCTCGGGGTGAATTTACGCCTTCGCCGTTGAAAGTTCGTGAAGGCGCGCTACGACGGCGCGCGTAATCGCGTAAGGAAATTATTCAAACGCGAACGCATTGTAAGCGCGACCGTCTAATCACCGGTTGCGATTACGAGGATTAATGTCGCAACATCGTGCGCGCGCGCGCTCTGCGAATGTGCCCGCGATTAGTTATTGCTTCCAATTATCAGTCTGATGATCACCGTATGTGTCGATGCCCCTCTGTGGCGATTGTCGAAAATTAGTCGATGAATCAATCGATATTTGTTACTTCCGCTGCGGTAAAAACGTCGATCGCCGAGCATATCCTCGTATCCGAACGGAAACTTACTGTTACTGAAACTTACGTAATTGACTTGAAATCCTTCCATTTCTGTTTCTGTTGTAATATTAACTTTTCAACTCGGCCATTTGTGTCGGCTCGTGTTATGACAAAATTGCATTATCCGATAGCTGTCGGATCTTACGGCTTTATTGAAATCTATAAAATGCCAAATAAGTAATTTATGACCTTTACCAAAGATATAGATTAGATTTTGGGAAGGGGATATATTTTATATATTTAATATTTTCAGGATTTTAATTATAAATTATTCGGGAGATATTCCTCGGCGTGTAACGATCTGTTTCTTTTTTCCGTCGGCGTGATATCCGTAGAAATAACAAAAGCGATCGCGACGAGTCGTCGAACGACGACGTTATTAATAGTGATCCGAGTTATCTACTGCGCGTAACGCGATTATTCTTCTTTCGTAGTCGCTTCCTCATATAGTGCGCAAGCGTACACGTATACGTACAGTTGAGCGGCCGCATAACGGGGTACCCAAGCGCGAGGCATTCTAGAGCGGCGAGGGACAATGGACAATTAATGCACGCCATTCGCTGGGTACATTCCATGAACTCTGAATTCTCGCGGTAGTCTCCGTCCGCGTTATTCCAAAAGTTGCACAAAGGCACGGCGAAACGCGTTTCGCTCAGCCGAGAACGCACACGCGCCTTGTGTGCATCTCCAGCAATTTTCTTTGATTTTCATCTCACCGACCGGTACAACCGATCGTTCCAGCACAATCGAAATTCAAATCGCGGAAGCGGAATTCACTCACTCATTCTCTCTCTTTCTCTCTCTCTCTCTCTCTCTCTCTCTCTATTAACACGTTAACCTCTCAGCGAATTTCTACATATCTCATCATTTATCACATAGCAATTTTTGTAATTATAAGCACGTGCGATGATAAAATAATTAATTTAATTAAATTAAATTTGTTAAATTAAATCGTGTTATCAGGGTGATTTATATATCTCATTGAGGGAAATCATTAATGATAACGCCACTAAAAATCATCGGTTAAGGGTTGCCAGTGACTTTTACTTCAGTTAACGCTTGAAAATGTTTATTTGTCCTGAAATAATTCGTAATAATAAATTGCGTAAAAGAACTAAGTTAATTAAGTTAATAAAATTATTAAACAATTAGTTGTCTAGAAAGATTTAATATCGAAATCTGCCAATCTGCTCTCTTAAGTCGAAAATGTCACTGATTGAATCAGTAATACAGTATTATACTAATAATCAGTGAATATTCGCTAATTTTGAGTAGAAACACTTCCGCTTAGTTCTTTTGTCTTATTTCACTAATTTTGGTCAGTGAAAGATTCACTGGCAAATCGCTGTTACGCGCCCTGTAGCAGAAATATACATATACATATACGTGTTCAAGCATATATGTCGTATTTGACGTAGTTTATAAAATAGTAGACTCAAGAACTTCAAAAGATCCCGAATTCGAGTCCCATCAGCATGAGCATATTTTTCAAATATAAGTTAAATTAATTAAACATAATTAGAAATATTTCAAGTAAAATTATTGGCAACATCTTAAGAATGATTAAGATATTAAGAAAGAAATAATAAGTAATATCTTGTTTCACTGTTATTGCAGTCAGGTTCCCCTGATGGAAACAGTCGCTGCTATTAACAGATTTTTTTCAGCGAAATTTTATTAATTTGCAATGCTATGTTTATAACTGTGACTATTAGCTGTCTCTCAATAATTATGCACTGATTGCAATTTAGAGATTGCCCCGGTTTCTTTTATTTCTGAAAAAGTGCTCGGCGAAAATGTTTTAATCGGATTTCATTTAATTTTAAGTGATTTATTTCATTTAATTTTAAGTAATTCGAGAGTGTGCTTTATACGTAGGAGAATTGTCTCGTTTTTTTTCTCTCATTTTAGGTGTGAAATTGGCTCTCTAAAATAAGACGCCATTTGACGTAAAAAGAGCAATAATACGTACGTATCATTGCCCTCGCATACTTCTAACTTTAGTACGTACTAGAATAAAAAAAAATCTCCTTTCGAGTGAAATGAAACTACTATTCCTGAAATATCAACGTCCAACGTTCATATTACACGATTCGACAATACTAAGTGGAAAGTGAGTAATATAACGGGACCGTGATTTTTCAACTCGCGCTAGTTCGATGCACGCATTCCCATTTCTCGATGCGTTTCCCGGCGTGAAGATATCCCGACGCGAGGCGACGATTAATACGCACCATTTGCCAGCCTCGAATTTCCGCGGAGGTACAAGCTTGCCCCCGTTCGCGATAAAAGACGATTCCGCCTGCGACACCACGAAAATCTTTCTCTTAATTACTCGTTCTTTAAAGTCGAGTCTACTCTCGCCAGGAAAGAGAGAGAGAGAGAGAGAGAGAGCTCACCGCAAGCGTCAGAGAGTACAAACAAACATAACGAAAATTCCACAGTAGGAGAGACAAAGAAGTAATGGAAACGTCTCGGGAACTTCTTCACAAGAATTGTGTAGCAACCGTTTCTTGAGAAAACGAAAAACCATCTCGTTATTCTTTGCGTGCACGCAACACGAAATCACGCGCACGTGTACCGTACTATAAGGAAACCGCCGAACAAATGAGGCGGAATAAATAAATAAAGAATAAGATGAAAACTCTTATTATTATAACAAAATAACGACTGCTATAATTACTGTATATATATATATATATATAATTCCATGAGAGAGAAAGAGAGAGAAGAAGAGGAGAGAGGATGGAAGCGGAGGGTGCGGGGAAGACTGGCTGCGCTTCCGCGTCGCTAAAGTAAATCCGCCGTTAAAGTCCCGCCTTAAAACCGCGGTTTAAAATCACGTTAGCCCTCCTTCCCTTGTAGCGTAGGAGTCGGCGACGTGCACGTGTAACGACTAAACTGACGGGAAACCGCATAGTAAGTAGCGGCTCGACCGCACGTGTCCAGTCTCGTAGGCACCGAGCACAGAGCTCCGTCGGTGTTCCAACTTCGTTGGAGCGTCGTCAAAAATTTACATAATCGTATAAAATCTATCCGGCGAGAAGTGCGCATGTGCTTGCGTGTGTATGTATGACTGTGCGTGTGCAGGTTGTGTGCTCGCGCCTGTTTATCCGGGAAAGCGCCAACTCGCCGATATCCGCCGTCGGCATCGACGTCCTTCGATCCGTCCGAGACTCCCGTGTTAACTTATACATCGACTGTCGCGATTCGACCGCCGGCTTGCCGCCAGCTCGTGGCCAACTTGATGAAATAGAGACGCGATTATTTGGGCCACAGCTCACTAATTGGCAAAGTTCCGCGAGTACACGCCTTGTCCTTGCCTCAGACGCAGGCATTTCATTGTACAGAGAAGAGCGTGCCCCCGCAGACCCTTCGCCGCGACGCCTTTTGACGCCGGGTCTTATGAGAAATTCTCGGCTTCCGGAGGCACGACGTTATCATTAACGTAACTCGGGCGATTATAGACGCGCCCGCTTAAATCGTGGAAGCCTTAATCAGCCTGGTCGTTGCGACCGAGCGAGGCCGCTGAGGGCTTATATCCTCGGTTCGCGATTGCACGTTAATTTTGTATTCTTAGGATTAATGGTGCACTTTCGCGCCGGATGTAAATTTAGATATCAGGCGATCAATACGCGATGTAACGCGAGTCGCCCGATTTGAGGAATAGATAAGAATATGCTGTGAGCGCAAGCGCGCGTTTTGTTTAACGGGTCGCATTGTCCCCTTTGCGGAAGAACGACTTCAGAGGGACGGAAAACACGCGGTATGTGACGAAACGTTTTATTTCGCCGCTGCGTAATTAGCCATTTTGTGTAAACGAGTTCTTTTAATCGGGACGCCAAATCCAGAGATTCGCGTCGCATTAGTGCGTCTTCAAAGCGCGGTTTTTTAACGTGTACGTTCCCCAACGAAAAAAGCGTCGCTACGGGAATAACAATAGCAACGACGACGACGACGAACTGCCTGTGGCATTTTAATTTAAGGACGTGTCGTTGTACTATCGTAGAGATCCGCGCAGCGTTCGTAAGATGACTTACTATCGAACACGCGCAATCTAAAGACTCGGCGCGCAATTTTTTGCACGTCGCGATATGCGAATCCAATTTCCCTCCGACTATCGCAGAGCGGCTTTATCGAATTAAAGCAGATCGAACGCCGCTGCAGCTGCATCACCGGACCGTTAATTTCCATTCATTGCGCCATAACGATGTAAAAAGGCAGCGAGAGACAAGTAGCGTTCACCGATATCGTAGAATTGCGATAATTTCCGAAAGTCATTTCCGCGTTTCAGATATTTTTTTTTTTATTTGGCAATTTATACAGTTATTAAAACTTCCATATGCTCGTGTTTTATTTTTCATCGCACAATTTGCAACACATCTCTGCATTTTTGTACGTCCCATTTATTCAGATCAATAAAATTTGTTTTTATTTATTTATTTACTTAGATCTCACACATAACAGTACAATTCTGTTATGTTTATCGTGTCGCATCGCGCACTTCTGCATTGAACAAACGACAGTTATTATTTTTAAGGTAGTTGTGGCATAAAATGAGTTCTTTTAAGAATTCATTTGAAACTTGCATTATATATACGTTTAAATATGACATAATTATTAGCGCAATTAGAGAACGATCGACCATTCGAAAGCTGATATATTCGCAACTAAAGATGACACTTTTTATTCCTTGAGGCTAATGCCCTATTTTTAACTTCTATTTTTAATCTCTTTCAAACCACATTTATTGTACAAAAATGTCAGAATTACTGACAATTTTGTTTTAAAAATATGGCCATGGGCAATTTATAATTTATAATGATATCCATGATACATATATATATATATATATATCGATAAAAAAGAATCCATATATTTATAGCGAATGTAGGTTATTCATTCTGAAGCAAGGCAGTTCTGTCGGTTGTTCAGGCTTCAGAATGCAAAGCCGAGAGAATAGATTTCACACACGCACGTGAGAATTCACAAAATTCATCCGTATTGTTAATTTAATTTACCTGCCATCGATATATCCGCGTAACGTTCCTTCTCGCATTCGCCGGACAATTGTCTCCAAAACTTCGCCCGCTCTTTGAAATTCGGTGTAGCACGCGCAATACAATTTTCCAAATCGCAACCTCTTACGTGAAAATAACAGGTATAACATGGACGTTGCCTGCCGTCGACGAGGACGTTGCACGCGCACTCCTGCGTGTAGATCTACGGGGAACGTGTACATAGGGGAGACACGTGTCTGGTGTATGAACGAGGAAACTCTTCAACGCGCAACCGCCTGCCTAGCTCGCGGGAAGAAGAGCCGCGACATATTTTCGCAAAGCCGTCTCTCCTCTCACAGTTAGTACGTACTTTGCATTTATAACGTCTGCACACCGGAATCGCGTCCACCTTAATATAATAAGAAGTACGTGCCTCCGTAGAATTCCCCGGATAATTAAGACACTCGTGCGACTTCCGCCGTCCTTGTGGTAACTGCTTCTCGCGTGTGTACCGGGTGAAGCAGAAGTTACGCCCCTCGAGCGTCTGTGGCCGTCGTATTAATAGTTGTTACTTGAAACTTGAATTTCTCACGCGACACACTTGGATTTCAATTTCAATTTAGAGTTAAATTTGAGCTTTTTTTTATTTATATGCGCAATAATTTTCTGCGCAGACGCTCGACGATTATCATGCAATAACATCGTAACGTCGTGTATCGTATGATTCCATATCGAAAAATTCAGATCTAACTCTAACGTTAGATCTGAATATCTCACCTGAGGCAAGTTTCACGGCTATTGATATAAATCTAGGGGATATAAATCTAGGGAATTGATCGCGCACAAGCAACGTCGCTTCGGTGATCATGCATCGACGAACCTACGACGATCGGAGTCGACGTTCGATTTTTTTCATTAAAAGTGCCGGGGGGAAATTCATTGACGAGCCGTGCAAAGGCTCATTGTATGGAGGTTTTCGACACACCCGGTAGCCGACGTATGTCCCTCCACGTGCGCGACATATATCGCGTGAGCTCTTTCGCCGGACGCCTCCCGGCTAGCGAAATCCGGCATTTTTGCAAGCTGTATTCGTACGCTCCGTGAGAGCGCGCGAGCGCGCAAGCGTTACCGGCTCGAAATGAATAATTACTGGCACAGAGCTAAAAGGCGGAAAGGACACGATTCGTTAAAGGAATTATCGTACGTTTTAATATTTCATTCGCCTATTTCCCCGGCCTGCCCCCCTTCTCGCTCGCGTTTTTTACTTATATTTGCCCCCGTCATTTTCTTTTGTTCCCCCAGCTGTGTTTTTAACAGCGAGAGCGTTCCCCCTTTCATCGAGATAATTCCTTCCGAAATTACTTCACGGTTTTTGATGTTGAGATATTTACGCTCTCAGCGCGCGGAGATTAAGAACTCCAAGATTGATTCGGCGAAGGTTACCGTCGCGGCCGCCGGCCTTTCAGACCGGGTGCGCTGGGTTTTCTCGTTTATTTTCAGAAAAATTGCAATTTTCGCAGGCTACGCTTCCGCAAAGAGATTTCATGGCTTTGTGGCTTCGGCTATTTTGAGATTTTGCGACGGAGAGCTCGTACGAACCGATTGATGCGCTCGATAATCGTCGTCGGCGAATCGTTTTTGACGCATAGTGAGAGATTCCGTTTTGCTTATCGATAAGCTCGGGCAGGAGCAACCCCGTAACCTAACGATTGATTAAGGATGTCCGCTCGAAAGGCTACTTATGGCTGACTGTCCGCACGTCGGTGCTGTAATCACTGACGAAAGTACGCCGTGTCGACGTCGGTATTCATAAAGGAGCGCGCGTGTCATGTCGCTTTCCTGTTAATCACGAGCGTGTCTCGGGACGTTAATCATGAATATTCAATGCGCGAGGACGTGTAATCTTCGGAAGGAGACATAACAATTTAAGATCCGACAGGCAAGCCGTTTGAGACGCGATGCGTGTGCGACAGTCGTTCCCCGCAGTGCGCGTATCTCGAATTCGTGCCAGCCGAACGAAAATGAACGTATCCGTTCACTCGATTTTACAACGCTGGCTCACGCGGACGCTCGATCGAAGCTCATTGTGCAACGAAATGTGCATAATCTTGAGACTTTGTTCTCTTTTTATCTAATGTTTTTTTTCATCTTCTTAATGTAAATCAGAACTAAGCGGATCGGAAATTATAGGAAAGGGACATGACTTCCTCGCGTGTCGTTCGTGCACGGAGAAAATATTGTGGTAAAAATTACCGCAGAATTTTCTAATACTAAACCATAACGGAATTATAATTGAAATTGTGTGTTGTGACCTTTAGTAGTGTATCTCATTGTATACATCACTGTATACATCACAGACGCACGCACATGATAATTTCAGTCATAATTTCGATATAGTCCACAGGGAGAAAACAAGCTTTGCTGTTCTAACAAAATTTGTTTTCTCCGTGCATTATTACGAAGTTCTCTAATAATTTTTCAAACAACACCTCCCCTTTGCAGAGCAAAAGTGAGACGTTTTTTCACATTCTCCTTTGTTCTCTTTACGAGACCGGTGGATCGACAATTCGCTTTATTGTCGCTTATCTGTGAGCCATACGTGTACTCTCTCACCGTTTGTGACAATCGGCATCGCGCGATGTCTCGCATTATCCTCGGCCAATTTATTCGCGCGCATTAAAGGCACGAGAAGGTAAAAATCAATAGGTCGCCTGTGCAAGAGAAAACTGTGTATTTCCGAGGTCATTTTCTTCTTCGTTCGTCAAACCGGTCGTGACAACTAAAAATAAAAATCCCATTCGGATCCCGTTGTGATACGTAACATTCGAGCGCGTCGATAACATTACTGTGCGCGAGGCTAAGTATACACGGTGACCTGGTAACTCGGGATTATGAATTATGATGCTTACTGCCTCGCTGCTCGCGAAATAACAGTAGCACTGGCGGCCGCTGATGATTTTCGCCGACAGACGTCTCTGTTCGCGTATTCACTAGCAAGAGAAATATAAATTGTGATTTAACTTTACAATGCCCCATGCGCATGCACGTACGCACACACGTATGTTGCACGCACACCGTGACCTGCGTATGATGCATCAGAATCCCACACATTGCGCGATGTGTTCTCCCGCTATCGTGTTCCTTCCAGTTGGTTATTTCCAATATTTCTTTATTTATTTAGCACGGAGCAGCTGGAAAGCGAAATAAAGCGTCTCAAATTTTTAAAAACACCGGGTAAACTTTAATTATACATGTGCTACGACCGAATGCTACGACGTATATTCAGATACTTGCATGATTTTAGATTCCCTTCGGAAAAATAATGAATTAAACATCGCCGAGATATCGAGGAAACTGAAACTTAGAACAACGCGAATATCGTTTTCAGGATTGGCATTTTCATTGCAGTGGGGAAAATTTAAAAAATGCCAATATCATCAAAAGGGTTGAAAAGATAATGCGATGAAACAATAATAATAATAATAATCGTTCGTCGGCTGTACGACCCTCTTCGAAGACAGAAGGGCTGTACTTTCGACCGAAATCTGCGGGATTTGCCTTAAAAACAAGAAAATTGACTATTACGACATAAAATCAAGATCTGCGACGGAACAGCGGATTCACGAGCACGTATTCGCCCGCTAGCTCGTTCGCTCGATGTCTCCCGCTCAAATCGCTTTACACTGTATCGATCTCTTACAATACTCGCGACGAATTGATGCCTCGTAACATACATACGTAAAAATTGATATCACGGGGCTGCCTCTCCGATAAGTTACGGAAGATCGATACGCACGAAACAAATATTCGATAGCTCGCGCGGAATATCGTGGCCAATGCTACCCGAATAAAGCTCCCCCCTCCCCCCTCTCTCTCTCTATCTCTCACTCACTTTTTTTCACCGAGCAATTGTTTTTTCGCGAACGGGAAAATATCGCGTCGTGTACTTATGCCGCTATAGCATGAGTCGCCATGCAAAACGGCTAATTGGTATGTTGCTACTGCGGCCTCGTATAAACTGCGCCGCCACTGCGTTGGAATACACAATGCACTTTGACCCTCCGCGCCGCCTCTGCAAAATGGGTCAACCTTATTTATCGCGGGGAAATACGTTCGTGGACATCGACGATGAAACCCTGCCGCAGGTAAGATCGGCGCCGAGCGAGGAGCTTCCGGGTGAAAAGATTCCCCCGGCGAACCCGCGCACGCATCCAGCCTCGGCTCCGGAGCTGCTTAACTCGCGCTTGTGGTAAATTACATTTCGAACTATCGCTGTGTACTTATCCGCCGAGTTATCCTCTTCGTCTTTGAAATGCCGGAGTCTCCTCATTGGGCGACTGCTACGCGATGACGATAAAAAAGAAACTCGGTCCGCGAAGTAATAATAATTGTTCAGGAGGAGGAGGGCGCTAATTAAGTCGCGAAATTGGCTAAATATTTAGTCTCGCAACTGATAGATCCAGCAAGTTGAAGTTGAGGCGGTCTTGGCGGGAAATATGGCCGCGGAGAGTGTCTTTGATAAACCGTGATAAGTCAAATAGTAACAACGGCTTCGACGTTTTACGAGTTTCAAAGAGTGAGTGTGTGACGTTTTTGCATGCAACGCGAATAAATTCATTCGTAGTCGCGCGGTCGCGAAAAAATCGACGATACTTCTCAGCTTGTAAACTCGAGCTTGAGACTCGCGTCGATTTATTAACGACATTTCATACTAGAGCGCATGTCATATTCTTACGAAAACTCCCGCTTTGTTATATCCTTGGTGGATAAACTATGGTCTCCCCAATTAATTCAGCGGCGCCGTAACTTTCAATGAAGCGAACTCATAAATGAAGAATCGTACGTTCCACCTGCGATATTCCAGGTCACGCCGCAGTGCACGCTCATCGTATCGGCTTTAAAATCGATAATCTTGAAACATCGTAAATGTTATCGCTTTCATCCGCTCGCTCCTTCGCATTACGCGCGCGTGCGCGCGCGAGCGAGCGTGAATTTCTGGCAAGTGAAATCTTATTGTACGGTTATGGTTTGACCGTCGCTTCCCCCGCGCTCATCCCGAACAAACTGGAACTCCTATTTATCTTGGGGAAATTTATTCCGAGACACCACCGCCGATGAGGGGGAGCCCGGTGCAATAAAGCGACGATAAGCCGGGGCGCGACATCGACACGAGTCAACGAAATTTCCAGCTGAAACTTCGTGAAAGCGTTCGTGCATTCTCAAACAGCCTCCGAATCCGAACGTCTTCTAAGTTCTCCTCTTATCGCGCCGCCACCGTCCGATGGAATTGACAGAACGAACAACAGTCGGGCAGTGATCGAAATAATTCCTCGCGAAGATAGGTTCAAACGAAGGTATTATAATGTTGCATCTTGAAAAGAAGTGTCGCATCTCGAGAAGAAATTGCATCGCTCTTTGTGTGCCCCGAGCAATTTTCAATGGATTTTATTTAAATCTTCAAATTAAAATTTAAATACAGAGTCTTACTTATTTATGAGACTTACTTTTCGTCAGTACATTCGATGTTGCACACTGAAAAATTGTCAATTGTGTTCATGCGTTCTCAAACAGCGCCGAATTCGAACGTTTTCCGATTTCTCCTTTTATCGCAATGCCGCCGATCCAATTGACAATTGACGAACAATTCGTTGGACGGTAATCAAAATAATCGCAAAGGGTAACTTTAAACGAAGGTATTAATGCTGTTTCGAGAAGAAATCACATCGAAAAGAAGTTACACTTCGAAAAGAAATTGCACTGCCCTTGTATTTCTCGAGCAATTTTTAGTGGATTCTTCTTAAATTTTCAAATTAAAATTTTAATGCAGAATCTTAATTTAAGGCTTCGTTTTCGTCAATGCATTTGATATTGCACACTAAAAAATTGAATTACGAGAAGCGCGAGCTGGAAACGCACTAACGTTTACACGCAGCATATTCCGCCGGCGGCTCTCACGTTCCGGTATAGGGCTTCGTGAGCCAATGGCTAATTGGCTTCTTGCGAAAACGCATTCGCTTTCTTCCTTGTATTCGTGCAGCTTGAAAAACTCGACAAAATGCGTTGTTCGCGATTTGCATTTCGCCGTTACCGTATCGATCTGTCACAGCTGCCCTTTCAATTTCTTAGCCTGGTCATATGTTAGCGATCGGACTTTGGACCGATGGGAGCTTGACGTCTGACTAGTACAAAGAAAGGTTCCGAGCATACTTTATTCGTACCTCGTTTGTACTTTTTTGCACCACCTTCCTGATTATTCTTTAACCTTCTTGTATTTTTTTATTCCTTGGGAGCTACAGAGAGGGTGGTATAAATAATGGAAAAAAGTACAAACGAAGCATATTAAAAACATTTCTTTCCTTTGAATCGGGCACCGAGTACATATCAATGAACTTCGAAGCACATTTCCGCGATCTCGCATATCCTCTAAGTAAGCGCCTTCTGACAGAGAGCTGAAAGATCACCTCGAATCGATTGGAAAAAATAACGAAATTCAAACCGATGTAACTTCGAGGAGAATTATCGTGAAGCAATGCTCCGGAAAGCAATTTAAAGCTGGAAGTCTCGGCTTTCAAATCCGGTAAAGCTTTATCCTCGGTGACGCTTCTTCTCCAGATGGCACAACTTCCAAGTCAGCCGCGAGAAATTGACAGAAAGACCGTGCAACTTTCTGGTCAGGCACGGAGAAAGGGAGAAAAATTTTTTAACTTACCTCCAAGCAGCCCGAAAGTCATAAGTCTGCTTTTTGAGATATTTTCTTGAGAATTGAATTGTAATTCTTTTCCCCGAGTTAAGATGATCTCGACTTAAGATGATCAGTGCAACGTTGAATGCGGCGTTCTCAGCTTTTTTCAGGGGAAATTCTTGATCTCACCAACAAAACCAACAACAAATTATTCTCACTTTCGTTATAAGCAGGCATTATTCTCTCTTCTACGTTACTACGCACGTTAAAAGTAACTTTTGTTACTTTTTCTTTTGACTAATTCACCTGTATATTTGACCGCTTCGTTCTTCTAATTATTTTGTCAGCGTAATTAACAGTTCAAATTAGCTCAAATAATTACAGACCTCCAGACTCAGAAATTTCGCAAATACGACTACGCTAACGTAGGTCGTCTTCCATCTTTTGGCAAAAGTTTTTACGCGTCGCGATGCTATCGCTCCGAGGACTTCGCCATGGTTCTACGTTTGTCGTTCGCCAACGTAAAAGTTTGCGCGAAAACAGCGAGACGAAGATATAAATATCACCACTAGAGGAAGAAGCTGCACCCGTATCGGCAATCGTGCTCTCGCGAGGAAATTGTAAAATGCAAATGGCTGAGAATTTTAATCCGGGAGCCAGCACAGGAACGACATCTATAAGCCTCCACTTGTCGCCGGAAAACGATGGAAATGCGACACTGGTGAAAATAGTAAAACTGGCAAAAACAAACCTCGTGTGTGTAGCAAATTCAAATAAAGTTTCATATTTCAGGAAGCGGCTTCTCGCAAAAATTGTACAGTTAGCTGTACAAGCGATCCAAAGCTCATCAATTGATTGAAGTGCTCCTACAAATTAAATGTCGATTTGCAAATAACGATATCGTAACTTAATAGTATCAGCAATTTGTTCCTGCAAATTAGAGTCTAATATTACACGAGTTTAAAGGAGAAAACACGTTTAAATGTGCACTTAACATATACGTTTACAAACACGTATAAAAATAAAAATTGGCGTTTACACGTGCTTTTGAAAACGTATATCTGTTTACAGACTTTGAACCCCGTTTATCCGTTTACATGAAAAAAGGGAAATGTTAATCCCGTTACTCATTTTTCTGTCACGGAAGTTTTAACGAAATAGAAAAAAATAATCTTACAGATAACTTCTGTGAAAACATTTCGCAAATTTAATAGTAAAGAAAGGCAGAATCCATTTAAAACGATTAAACGTTTAATTATATCGAAACGGTTTCCATCGAGCGTTTCCAAGCGGATGTACGCTAAACGTTTAAACGTGTATTCGGAAAACGGATCGAAGCGAGAGCTCTGCTAGAAATCCTATGAAGACCCATTAATTTATATTACTCTAAAAATATGCAAGAGTTTCATCAAAATCAAGAACCGCCGTGTTCTTTGTAAGTGTGTTTCCGCAGCGCACGTTACAGACATCACGGTAACGTCACTCAATTATCCTCCGCATTTATTTCTGCTTTTCTCCCTTTCTAAAGCATTTTTAAGATTCCGCGGGGGAATAACGGATTATCGTATTTCTCGGGAGGGAATTTCTCGGAGGCAATCGAATCGATGCGAACGTTCGAGTTCCGTTGAACTCCGGTGAGTATACGATGACCGCATGGAAAAGTGCGCATTTCTTGGGTTAACCGCGCCAAACAAAGCAGTCTCGATGTTACCCTTCGGGGGAGGCTTAAGGGCAACGACGGGGAGTATTCCGACCCCTCTTTTTCCGTTAAAGTTGGGAAACAACGGGACGGTATAAAATTCGTGTGCGGGCTGCAGCTTCGGTCGTTAAATATTTATGAGGACCGGTTCTCTATTTTTTCCCCTCTTCCCTTCTTTTTCTCTCTTTCTCTCTCTCTCTCTTTTTTTTGTCGACCGCGCCCAACCCGAAACTTTACAGTGGCGTGAGTATTTGTCGGTGCCCGTCCGGCACAGCATCCGGACCGACGGGTCATCTGTTATAAAAATGGCGCTACGTTATAACGGAGAGAGGGTGAGGACGCAGGAGTGTGTCCTCGCCTCTGTTTTTACTGCCGGCACGACGATCTCGATGATAAACGCGCTCTTTACTGAGACGGGCCTTTTCCATTCGACGAAGAAAAGGATAATTGGCTAATTACGGTCGTCATGATCCCGATAGCACACCACTATCCGATTTATTATTAACGACGTCGACGTGCGACAAAGAGAATGCGATCGAAACGGACACCACAGCACGCGATGTGATTGTTAGTCCTCGACCATCGTCGTTATCTCTTTCCAAACCGTGGGGCTGAAAAAACTTAATTAATTTGCAGCTTTTCTCTCTCTCTCTCTCTCTCTCTCTCTCTCTCTCTCTCTCTCTCTCTCTCTCTCTCTCACACTTACACACACACACTCAAAAAAGTATCGGACTTCCTGCTTAATTTTATATTCCGGGCAGAAAGATTTCAGTAATGGCGCGGCACTCTCTTCGCCCCTCCGCCGCTCATCGGAGCACACTTCACTTAATGGGTTGCTGACTTGGTAATTGCCGGTAGAGTACCACCTAATTTAGTCGTTCGTAACAAAGAAAGGGAAATATATTACCTCCTTTAAGTTAGGCCTCACCCTCGAGTTTAATGGAAATGCGAGTAAGAAAAATAAGCGCACACACCCTAGCGGACGCGGTAATGGGTGTTTGCCTATGAATACAAATGCACCGAATATTTCGCAAGTGCGTCTCACATTCCTCGTGTGAAAATCACAGTGGCGTAACTAACGACTCCGCGGACTCCGCGGGAGATCCCGGAGAGACCTCCGCCCCGTCCTCGAAAAAGATTAGGAGGAGAGAAGAAAGGAAGGAATATGTCGCGGAAAACGCCCACATAAAGGTTACTATTCTTTCATATAAAAACTTGCTTATCGAAATTCCACGAGTTCTCTCGTCTAGTGTTCGGAATATTCTCGCGCCCCGCGAGAATTCCACCTGTGAATCGTCGTATTATTTTGTACATATTATTTACAATTACGCACGGAGAAAGAAGATTGGTCGAATTAACGTGGCAATGAACGAACCAAACGCCTTTTGATCGAGGGAAACCGAATTTCTGATTCCTATGAATTCAAAATAATCAAATTCGGTTATGAAAACCAGAAATTCTGTTTCCTTCTCCTTAAAGCGGAACGCAAAAGATTTAGCCTGACCACGTGAATGATTTATCAATTTCCCCGCATCTTCTCCTTCCACTCTATCTCCTCCCCTTTCTGTCCGGTATATGTTAACATTGAATCACGTGAATCATTAATGCGTGCGCGCACGCATACGTATAAACGATTCTGCATTTCAAATCTAACGTGCGCTCGTGATACACCGCAACCACCCTTATCGTGTCCATTGATAATATACTTTCCTTCCGCTACACGCACACCGCAAATTTCGAGATTTCATTAACACTCGACGTTCGCGTTGCGACTTTCCTACCGGAACAAGACGCGTACGCCCAATTCTTTTTGTTACAGTGCAACACAAATACGGCGAATACGGCTGATGCGATACATGCGTTTGATATTTAAATAACCCGGAAATTATTTGAGCTTTGAGAGATCATAGTGATATATGAGATTCGAAGAGAATCTTCAATTTTGTTTTTGATAGTGTGAAATATTATCATATGTTGACATATTTTGTGCTAAAAGTTAAGAAGAGAAATAAAACGAGAGATAACGAAGCGAAAAATTCAAAATAGAGAAAGAGAAAACGTATTATAAACGCGTTATAAATGTATATGATTAAAAAGCGTTGCCGGAAAAATGAAATATTATTATAAATTAATTATGTATATATTAAATAAATAAATAAATAATAATAATAACCCAAAAAATTATATCACGAAACGAGACCAAATGGAATCATTCCTCATATTTCCTCATATTTAAAGAGATTTTCCACTGGTAGCGAGTTCAAGAAATCGAAATTTTTTTCCATATTTTCTGAAAAATCGAATTTTAAATGAGATGATGTACGGTTCCTAAAGCAAGCTCATAGTGCGCTGTTCCTTCTTACTATAAAGCCGGTGTGCATTATTTCGCAAACGCGTTGTTTCCTTATTTACGAAGAATGCATCGGGGCGGCGTGTATTACGCGCCAAGTCATCTTCGGCTTAACGCGTATTTCATGTTCTGTCGTAACGACGTTAAGCCCTCACACCGGTCGCGCTTTCGACTGTTCATACCGGGTAATCCCGGGCCTGACTGGGCGAGAAATATAGCGCCTCTTGAAAAGCGCAATGAATAACCACCGTGCAGTTACAGCCGGCTCTGTTTAGCATTCCCCCGGCCGATCTGTGCGGACAGTCGTAGACGCGACAAGTGCCACCCGGTGACAAGTGTAACGATCTTTTTAGTATCGGTTACGTTTTACCACGTCAAATGCCGCGGTAGTAACTGGCACGTGACACCACCGCCGCGTCTCGTCAAGTTACGTGTAAAATATACATTGATTGCGATCAAAAAATTGCTTGCACGATCGATAGCAGGAATAAAGTGAAGAGAAAAAACGCGTATGCGTCTCGAATTAAATTTACTTTTACCATATCTTGAAAAAGTGAAAAAATCAAGATCCAAAAATACCAGGCACGCGTTTAAGCACACATAAATTTCCAAAAACACGGATTTTCCTTCTATATCTGTAGAATATTTTAACGTAATTAAAGTATTCGAATATAAATAAATTCCTTCATGGAGAAAATATTTTACGGTAATTTTTTTTTACAGAAATATTTTACTGTATCTTTAATAATTCGACTCCACTGAGCTTTGTGCGCAGCGACGGAGATCAGCGCGGCAATCAGCGTGTTGACATCATGTTACAGCGTTAATTAAAATCATTCTTTTGCGATAATTTAGTCAATTGGCTGACAAACTCAGCGAGCATGAAAATAGAACGCTAAGCGACGAAAGTTGATGAATGTGTATTAGCATCTCTGCAGAAGCCCACGTCCGCAAACGTAGAGCGCACTGCGAAAATTAACAGTCAACAACGCGGAAAATTTCCATTATTTTTTACGAGATTGTAAATCTTCTTATGAGCAGGAGGTCCGATAAATTCGCGTGCAAACACGATAAATCTTCGAACGGAGATCTATCCTTCGCTAAACTCGCAGCTTCCATCCGCCGTGTACAATTCCTTCGGCTTCCGGAAATTGACTAAGAAGTTCGGGGGAGGCAGCAGTCTTTGTAATCACTTTGCCGTGCGCGCGCGAGAGAGAGAGAAAGAGAGAGAGAGAGAGAACACAGGCAAATTTTAGATAATTATAGCACCCCACCCCATCCAACGTTATAAGCTTACCGCCTTAATCCTCGCTTACGACTGTAAGTCCCGCTTTAACTTCGGAACTGGAAAACGCGTAAATCAAGTATTACGTAGAGATTACATTTTGTTCACGCATTAACTATGCATCCAACATTCGCCGCGAAACTCTGCGAGTTACGTATGATTTTCGAGGCAACTTCGTAGCGCTCGTTAACGCAAAAACAATTTATCTTCGCAAAGTGGAAAATGTAGCTCCCTATGAAATTACGCGGCCGAATCTTAGCGAATGTTCACAACTGACCGAAACGCTAAAAACAGCAGGCTGCTTTTTCTTCATCCGATTAAAAATTTAAGAGATACTTAAATAATCATTGAACTGTTACGTCCTGGAAGAGGATGTATGCAACAAACATCGCTTAATCGCGCACTCGCGAGGCCTAAACGTACTGGCAGGTCTGCGGATCAGGTCAAGGTACCCAGGATGTAACAAAATTACGTGCCTTACGTGAAGGCGGAAAAGATGAAAGACGCGTTGGGAAACACAAAGGGCGCGTTTAACGGCGAGCCATCGTAATCTTATCCTTTTTGCAATAGCGCTTGCCCGAAGTCCGTCTGCTTCCCAATCATATAAAAAAAAGGGAATTCGTAGTTCTCGAGGTACCCAGGACGTAATAGAATCTCTGCATAAATTTATTAGACTCTAGCGTGAATTCATCCCAACTACGCCGCACATTTGTATGTTATTCAACGATATGTTATTCAACGAAAGTTCTCTCCGTGTATCTTCAAAAAGGACAAGCTGCGCACAAATACTTATTTCGCTCGCTGTAAACATCGCGAAACTCTGCGAGCTACGTAGAATTTTCGAGGCAACTTCGTAGCGCCCGTTAACGCAAAAACAATTTATCTCCGCAAAGTGGAAAATGTAGCTCCTCACGAAATCATGCGGCCGAATCTTTGGAAACGGCGGTTCGACGGCAAAAATTGCGTGTTTAGCTGCATAATGGATTGTTTCATGTTTATTAGTTTTTTTCTTTTTGTTATTCGTCCCTTTGAACGCAAATGTCTATTGCAAAACGATCAAATTTGTCGTAATCTCTTCCAGCTTTTCACTGTTGTTGTTTATAATTGTCATTTATGTTGTTCATTATTATATGATATATTATTATTTACTGATGCATTTTTATGCAAGCGGAACGTCGCATTACGTTGCCTCCAACGAGGATTCAAAATTCCGAATATATTTGCTTATTATAATAAGGTAAAACATCTACACATGACATTTTTACAATAATCAATAACGACTAAATTCCAACCTCTGCGTTCAACTTGCGTCGGTTGTTATTGGCTTGTTTTTTTTTCACTAGATTGAAAATTTAAGAGAAACTTCAGTAATCATTGATTTTATCAATTTAAAATTAAATTTTAACATGAATGCATCCCAATCATGCAATACGATATGTTATTCAACGAAAGTCCTCTCATTTTGATATGTTTTTCAAAGAGACAAGGTGTACGCAAATATTTCGCTCACTGTAAACATCACGAGATAACAGATCTCTGAAATATATTCACTGTATATCTGCCCCGATGCATGCGATTTTGTTGCGCGTCTCTGCGGCCTACGGATTCCCTACACTTACCGAAAATGATTAAAAAGAGCGCGAGAACCTCTGATAATCCGCCTATCGATAGCAGCGCGTCTGTATCGGCGAATAAAATTCCTCCCGGCATAATCGCGCGTTATCGGACCGTGGCGGAAATATTTTCTACAAGATTACCTCGCGAAATTTTAGGAAACCGACTGCCGGTGCTTTCAAAGGATGCATCCGTGATACCCGATATATGCTATCCTCGCGGATGCAAGAATGCCCGCCTGAATGCACAATTCCGTATACAGCCAGCGGAAACGAATCGAGGCGCACTTTCGGTGGCCGTGTTAGCATCCTCGATATCGATCGCCACACAAGTCGACGATGATTACGATTTCCCGGATCTCATATGAAAAATTTCTTCTTCTTTTTTTCTTATAAAAAATTTTATTGTATTTTACAAATTTATTTATATTTTAACACGCACGCGCAGCAGAGTTGTTCGGTATAATTAATTAAAATATTATTTCATTTCCTGCAACGTTTTCTAATCTTATATACCCGAGGTATTCTTACTTACAGAATTTTAGGTATAAATATGAACATAACGATACTACATTATTTTACACTATATACAAATATTTGCAATCTTGTTTCTCACTTTCAAGTCAATGGTTAATATCAAAATAAACAGTTACACAATCACATCATCAAGATGCCCACCACAATCTCACGCTATTGTCTCTACGCATATTTTCGACATGACATTGTCTCTGTCCTGAACTAGTTGCCAGTATAGGTAAACTTCTGTGTAGGCTTACTCCGTTTATACAATCTCTCGATAGTTCTATTTTACATTTCGGATTTAAGTTTTCATTGTTATCTGCCGTAATATCGTCTGAAAATTCCCATACGGTGATAGTCCCATCAGTGCCGCCTACAAAAAATAGATAATATTAATGAAGTACGTTACATTATATACTTATTATTTCGCTATATATATCTTATGCTAAAAACTTACCAGAAACTATTTGTTTATCGTCAGGTGTAATTGCAAAGTAGATTCTTTGATTGGTATCAGATTGCCTTCCTTTTAGGCAATAAAGAAGAGTCCCGGGGTTACGGAGGTCCCAACACAAGAATTCACTGCCTTTCCGAACGACTGAGTACAGTTTTGTTCCACAAGAGCTGAATTCGACTTGTGTTACACCACAACCAGTTTCAAAAGTGCATATTGGTCCATCTTTGTACAAACCTTTAAGTGTAGAAAAGGAATGACACTAAAATCACAGCTGAAATAAGCATAACTAAAACCTATGAAATATTATCAAGATGCGTACCGATACATTTAGAATACGAGCCAAAAGCGACAAGGCCTGGCATAATTGGATTTTCACGAATGCATGAAACCAATCCAATCATATTTGGGAAATCGTGCTTAAAAAAGATATCGTGTGTTTGTCTTCCAGGACGATTCGTGTCAAACGTTCTCACAGCATTTTTGAAGCCACACCATACCTCACTTCCTACATTCACAAACCGAGTACTGAGAGATGCTTCTATTTCGTCAACTCTGAAAAGCGAAAGTGTCCAAATAAGAAGATGAGAATAGACAAGAATCTCAGTCTTACGGATACTACTGACTGATTGTATGCACGATATGTCGCGCGTAATTCCCCTGTAATTGCATCCCACAAGTGAACAGGATTATCTTTACTGGTACTCAGAAAGCAACATGTTGAAGCATCCCATGCACTCATAAAGGGAAACCAACAAGTGTCATATATAAGACCTCCTTCTTTAACTGTTAGAGCAGATGCAAAATTAGTCCACGCAAAGTCAGACGGTATTTTTCCAGAGTACAATTCTCTAGGAAGTTCGTAAATACGCATTCTACAATCATCTGATGGTACGAGTAAGCATGTTCCATCTGGAGACCACTGGCATCCTTTTGTAAAATTTTCATACAAATCTATAGGCTGATATTCCTCGGTAGCTACATATAATAGTTTCGGTGCAATAGACCAATTATATTGGAAATAGGAAGAATTTGTTGATTCTCTATCTTCCAAATTCATATTTTTCGACTCTGTAGTATTTAGAGCCGCATCATTGTTTGTTATTTCATGTATCTCAGAACTTTCTGCTTCTTTTGACTCTCCTGAATGAACCTGTAATGAATGATCAAATATGAATTTATATTAGATTTATATTCAATTCTTTTTAATTTCTCCTTTGTAATACATGAATATAGAATGTTGCTTAAATATTACCTATTACTTACATTAGATTGTGAAGGAATTTGAAAATCAATATTGTTTGAGGCTGGAACAATGTTTAATTCCAAGGAAGTTTCATTCGTCATATCCGAAGAGTCTTTAGTCTGTGAGAATTCATCTCCTTGTTGCCTTTGATTTTCATAAATTATCGTTTTTATATCATTTCTGTTTAAAATTTCTTCTTCATGTACTGTTGGTCTCGACAAACGTGACTTTACGTTGCAATCCATTTCCATTGTTCACTGTACAAATATACACTTCCTTTTTCAGAGATTATATCGTTGATTTCTTTATGCAAATGTCAAGTACTTGCGAATTCGAAGCAGTCTTTGATTTTTAGAGATTATTTTCTTCACATGCTGAGTAAACTCGGGAGACGGTTTCAAAACAAGCTCAGGTTATGCTGGATTAGTTCACATGTGTACAACGCGTAATAGAGGCAACTCACACGATGGGCGTTTTGTGTTGATCACATGCGAGCTGGTAAATAACTAGAAATACACTATATAGGAAGCAGCGTTTCTATGTTGATATTCTAGGTATTAGTTTGAGCATCGGACTCACGAGATGGCACTTGGAGCTACTTTTGCAACAAATACACTTTGTAGAACCTTATTCTGTATAAAATTCTCTTTGTCTTACAGGATATGGTATAGCTCAATATTATCACTGTTTAATAACTTCTCTGCCGTAAATTTTATGTCACATTAATAAAAATGACAACTGTAGAGAAATATTGTTTTACAAAAAAATATATGACATACTTTATCGCAAATCTCTATATGTCTATCTATAGAACGTTAGGATAATTGTAAATTGTAAAATTAATACTGCATTATTTATACAATATTAAAGTAATTATATCGGATTGATTACTGACGGCCGATAATGTCAGTGCTCTTCAATTGCCTCCGGATCTTCCGGGACACCCTTGAGGATCACAAAAATTTATTCAAGAACCAGCTGTTTTTAATGTATCATCGATGTTTCATCGGAAAATGCATATGATCATAGTAGTATTAATTTCATAATTTATTAGTATCTAGAAATTTCATAAATATGCATACATGCATCTATAATAGTATTTAACAATAATAATATTATTATCATTGTTATTATGTATCATTCTAAAACTGCATTATATGCCATATTATCCTTCAAAATCCGCGCGCTGCAAATCGATGTCAAACATATCGATACTTCCAAACCGCAACCGTTGTATATGTTCACTTCAATACGATCACTTTCGGAACATGGCGCGCGGTGGACATTCGAACGGTTATTTTCTATTTTCCGCGATTTTAATTCCTTCTAAAATGATATCACGCATGAATCACCGTCGTTGGGAGTACCGCGAGGTAAGTGTCATACATTTATCACGGTAACATATCAACGAAAAGAGCTCTCGGAAGAAAATATCTCACGGGACAAACCGCTGTGAGACGGCGAGCGAAGCTCTGTGCGTTTATCAGGTTATGGTAGTTCAGAATTCCGATTGTTGCTTCTTCGCGCTTTCGACCTGCCGAAGAGCCGGAGTCTCGCGCGAAATTTCGTCGAAAATAAGCTTCACGCATTCATCGTAACGAAATACCACCCAGTCAGTCGCGAAAAATTGAACATCTCGCGAATCGTTGAAGCGCCGAGTGAAATATTCGGCACTCAATTCCTACATCAGATTGTTGACCTGACTCGATTTCTATTCCTTTTGGCTCGATTGCAGTTGGCATTAAAATCGTGTAACTCGATTATTTCTATCCAATTTTTTTTCAATGTTTTTTCAAAAATACGAAAAAGTTCATTTTGCGACATGTTATCGATCAACGGCCATATTTGCAATAAAATCTCACAAACATCTTGTTGATGATTTTGCGTGTAGCCTCGGGAAGTCCACGATTGACGCAAACGAGGTAGAATCTCTAACTTAATTTCTGGTTGCGAGAATGATGGTACAGGCGCCGATTATCTTTTGTTTGCACAAACGAGATATTCGCTCTAAATGACTAAATAGAAAAAAATAATGTAAACAAATAGGCAATTTAGAATCAAACGCTGAAAAATCCAGCCGAAAATGATCAATATCGACGAAATTTAATCTTCACTAGTTATATAAATCGTACGCTTCAGTCCTTTCTTTAAATCACCCTAAGCGAATTACAAAGTCGAAATATTAGGTTGGTGCGTATGAAATGTCGCATTCTCTTTACATGCGGACGTTTTCCTCCCTGTTTTCGTTATACTTTTGTATTTGGCATAACCTCATTCATACTCGTATTGTCCATTGCCAGAGACTCATTTCAACAAAATAGGTTTTCTCGAAGGTCTTCCCTTTTTTATTTCTTTTGAGTTTATTACCGATATGAATTCTGCCGACATTCGCGTCATTTTCTTATATGAGTACAAACTTGGTAATAGTGCTGCAAAAGCTGCACGCAACATAAACCAAGCGTTTGGGGAGAATACGGTTAACAATCGGAAAGTGCAGCGTTGGTTCGAAAAATTTCGGACTGGCGATTTTTCACTGCAAAATGAGCCGCGCGGAAGACCCAAAACGTCTGTGAATAATGATGACCTGAAGGCTCTAGTGGAAGCGGATCCAGCCGTATCCACGAGGGAACTTGCTATCAGGATGAAAGTTGACCATACAACGATATTGAGACACCAAATTGTACTCCCATCGCTTGTGAATCGGCATGGCCCGCTACTGCTCCATGACAACGCTCGGCCGCACACATCGCACAAAACAATTGCGAAACTGAACGAACTGGAATATGAAGTTTTGCAGCATCCACCATATTCACCGGATCTCTCGCCGACCGATTTTCATTTTTTCAAGCATTTAGAGCTGTTTTTAAGAGGCAAACACCATGAAAATGAAGACAGTCTAAAAAACTCGATATCAGAGTTTATTAATTCTAAAGACCAAAATTTTTTTAAGACAGGCATCTACGCTTTAAAATCTCGTTGGGAGAAGTGTATTGAAGCGAATGGAGCATACTTTGATTGAATAAACAGCTTTTGAAGAAAGATATACAGTTTTATACAATCACTTAAGAATCCGACATTTCATATGCACCAACCTAATACAATTGGCGAAGATTGAATTTAGTCTATATTTATTACTTTCACCTGAATTTCGGCGCTTGACTTTAAATTACATGTTTATTTACGTTATTTCTTCCATTGTAGTAAATATATATATTACAGTTTTAAAAGCTTGGAAAAAATCGGTTTTTCCATTTACCGCGTATTTCTTCGGTCTCTTCCCGAGGGGAAATTGAAGGAAATGGTTTTTCAATCATACTTAGGTACCAGAGTATCCTCTACATATAATATACAGAGGATACAGAGTATCTTCTACATACACTATAAAAAAAATTAAATATCTCGTCTATCTCTGGCGGAGTCGGCGATTGATGACGATCGCGGTTAGTCGCCGACGCGACGTCTAAATCAGCGGTACCGTCGGTTGCGTTGCCACTGCTAGAGCGCCGTGGGTGGGAGTCTCTGCGGCCCTCGAGAGAGCCGGAGTGAGTGAAGACTACCCGAAAGAACGGTGCTCCACTCAGTCTGTCCGCGGTCGTCCGTCAAGCATCCATCCGGCGCTCACTCCCTCCCGCTCGTCCTTGCCAGTCGCGTCTCGAGGGCCTCGTGGAACGCACATGTCGTCGGCTGCTCGTGCAGCTGCTACCGGCTAAACTCGGCCGTCCCCGTAATAACGTTAATATAGATTCACCGATCGTCGGTCCCGATATCGCGGTGTCGCGCGTGTGCACCCCATCCACCTCGAGGACTTCTCTGCGATCGGTTCTCATATATGAAAGTGACTCGACACGGTGACGGAGTGTTCGCAGTGCGTTGCTCATCGGTGACACGTCGATCCGGTGGATGAGATGCGGTTGACGAGGTTTCTCTGGTGCCTCATCGGCCTGCTCGCGGTGGAGCTGCCGATTTGGCACTTCGCCGACGGCTTCAACGTCGAGACGAAACACTACGCGGTGTATCGCAAGGAGGAGAGATCCATGTTCGGTTTCGCCGTGTCGGCTTATCGTGACAGATACGGCCGCGGATGGTGAGTCCTCTTTCTCATACACAAATTATCTGTCGTCGCTTGCTCGGCGACTCGCTCGATCACGTCGATTTGGTGGACGTCGTGTCGCCGGCAAACCGATCGCCGTCACTTCCGGACGCTTGGTAGATACGACGCGATATGTTCACGATGTTCACGATGTCTCGGGATATATGCTCGCGTGAACGCGCGAAATCGAAGTCCTGTCGCAACTGTGATCTGTGGATCGGTTTTGCGGTTGTATCAGAAAGTCGGTATCCTTGTCTAATTTCTAATCTACGTTTGTAAATTTCCTCGTCTAATCGCGCAAACGTCGCGGCAACGTCGAAAGTATCTGAGAAAGCACGCGGTCTCGCGATAACACGCGGACTGCGGTGAGAAATTAGCGATTACTCATGTCTCAGATTGAGAGTGTTACTCATCGGACTTCGGGGAAATTAACGTAATCCGAGAACACACGGGGAGATCCTGAGGATAAGGAAACATGGAAAGATATTGCGTCAGTACTAAAAAAAAAGTAACGCTTCCGATAAAAAACGAATCGCTCTTTTTATCTGCGAACTGACAGGCCGTTAGTTATATGTTTGACCCGCTGCACGATTAGCTACCTATTAACTCACCTGTCTGCTTTTTATGAAAAGCAACTCAACAACGACGAAATATCCTGAATCTGTTCAGTCTCGATATCTCGAGCGGAATATTTATGATGGTAACACATCTCGATAGATAATAGGATATTTTTCATTAACAAATCGTGGGAGAGAGTCACCTGTCGAGCTCTCGTCGGAGAATCCCGACTCGGAATGTCAGTGTTATTTTGACGGCTGTATCTCGGCTTCCGAGCGCATGAAAGATACGAATTCCGTCCAGCAAAACAAGACAGAATGCCTTTGTGTTTTATCGCGAGTATTCTAGTAACGAGCGATAGTCCCTCGGGGAAGTTCTGCTACGGTTACAATCCTTGGAAGCGCCATGCAATGGGAAATCTCGGCGGGCAGCGTCGTGCGTATTAAAACCGCGGGAAAATGCGACGGCAACGTGCATCTTCTTCGATGGCCGAATCTAATAGGCATTTTGCGTACGTATATGTTACGTGCGCACTAATATTTCCCGCAACGAAACCCTGTAACGAAGCGTCATTACGTTAACGACGTTGAAACATCGTCGCCGTCGTCGGCACGGCCTCGGGAAGTCTGCTCGCACGAGCCTTACGGGAGGTATCGTGGGCGATTTTATATTTAGGCAAGCTCGGTACGAGTTTTACGAGCGGTCGCGCGCGCGCCTTCAATTCACCGGGATTAACGCGCTCAATCGCCACTAATTTCCCGAAATAGACGGGACCCCGATTTGTCCAACAACAACGGATACCTGTGTATCTCAACCACACGGCACGAACCATCATTCGCGCGTGAATATGTCGCGAGCCGTTTTACGTGAAATCACGAGCATCATTTAGAGATTTCGCCGAGATAACTGTGATACGCAAAACAATCATGATTAACTCGAGACGTACCGAAGGATGTATTGCCCGTAAATCAAAATGAAAAAATCTTGAAAAAATTACGAATGGATCTACATCGCATTTAAAGGTGGTACAAAAAGTTTGACAGTAATTCAGAGCCTGGATCAAAAGTTATTCCACCTTAAAGGAGCTTGTAAGGTGAAATGATTTTGAGAAGAATTCGGTGAAATTTGCACTACGTATATATTAAATTGTTATTTAATTCATACATTGTTCGTGCAGTGAGAAAAATATTGACCATTCGAGAGCTGAGATATTTGTAACTAAAGTTGATACTTTTTTTTATACATGTTCCTTGAGATTAGCGTACTAATTTGAATTTCTATTTATAGTAAAATATGGCTCTGGTCAATACATCTTTAAGTTGTGTGTATGTTGCTAAGACGACATAAAATCGTAAGTTCTCCCGTGTGGAAATTTCGGTTCTAATCCAGCAAATTTCATCGAACTTGAACGATTAATAAAAAATCTCGAGATACAACATCACCAGGCCACTTTGTCGTCCATTCCACTTTGTCATGCGTGATATTCCATCGTTTTTCACTTCTCTGTTCGTAACGTTTCTCTTATTATTGCTGTCTTGTTCACATTATAGTGCTTATCAGTTTGAATCGGGCTTCCGTCGCGTTTCGGAAACGTTTCGGTGTGTCCACGTCGCGTGACGGACATTACACGATGTAGAATTAACCGGCGATTAAGTAATCGTCGTGACTGCGATGTATTACTTGCGTAGGCGGTCGTCGCTCCTGTGCTGCTCTGATTAATACTCTTGTAATCCGCGTGTTTGATCTGCTATCGCTGCGCGATGTTCTCCTTTCATGGTCTTCCTCAATGAGCAAGTTCACATTTGGGCGCTCGCGAGATCTTGATAGTCCGGACCTAAAAGAAATATGTACCGAAAAAGAAAATAGTATCGAAACAGTAACCGTTCACAGAAAACAAAAGATTTATTTCTTACATCTAAAAAACCACGACATCTTGGTAAATCTATATAGCCGTAATATGCGGACAGTCGGTTCTCCGTCTTACAATAACGAAGTCGGTAAAGTAAATTAGTAAATTAGTTTCACAAATTCAAATTGTTTAGGGATACAAAGTGATTCCGCCGCAATAATGAAGGTAACGTTTACAAAAATGAGTATTCTCTGTAAGCGGTTCGAAAATTGCTTCCACACGTAAATTCTTTGTCGCACGAGCGAATCTGCTTGGTTGTAACATTTAATAATTTTGTCCAGTGAGCTATAGATTTGCTGAATCAACCTGTTTCGTGTTCGATCACTCGTTATTAGGTATCCCAGGATCGTGAAATATTCTCACGTATTATCGGAACGCCAATAAGAAAGCGAAAATCTGGTTGTATAAAAAGACGAGTTTTAAGCGTATAACGATTTTAATGATATACGGACAAAGATTAAGCGCGAACTGGAAGAATCTTGTTTCGTAGAAGACCGAATCGAAATCCGACCTCCCGTTGCGGTCTCATGCATATGATTGGGAGCAGCGAGCTCTCTCGCATCCGATGCTACCTAATCTACGAACGCTCTAAGGTCCGCACAATGTGCCATTACCACCAGTGGCGTAATCTCTCCCCATATATCCTCGACCGTAAATATTCATGCGCGCCCGGTCTCATTTATCATTCCTAAAAAATGTAATGCGATTACAATCGCATGCAATCCCTGCAGCGCGAGCGGAACTCGCCGTGTGAATCTCGCGGGAAATTGGATTTCAAGCCAGTCCTCGGCCTCAATTTTTATGTAAAAGTCAACCAATCCCACTCGTTGTGATCTCACTCGCGGTCGATTCAAATCTCACCTCGTTATTTTCGACTGATATTATTTTTTTCTCGCTTCACGGAAACGAGAGGTATCAGAAACGTTGATTCATAGACTCCGTAATTCAATGCGTCTTTAAATGTTTGGTTCACAAATTTCTCATATCAGGTATTAGTAATTGGAACTCATTGTCCTCGACTGTACAAAAAACCTCCTTATCATTTAAGCCAATCATATTTTAGTATTAGTCCGGTTTGTAAAGCTCAGAGGCTCCCTCGTCATTTGCATCCCTTTATCAATCATCATACTTTAATTAACGTGTCACTTATTGCACACTTCCCTCAGACTGTATTCTCGCGTGACGACCGTCTGTACTTTATTCTCGTAATTATACTCGACTCTTGTTCCGAGAGATTTATCCCGGATCGGAATAAAGCAGATTCCGTTCTACTCTAAACATTTGGAACATGATGCATCCTGGGAACGGTGCGCCACGAAGAAGCCCAAAGTAAGGTGCAGAGAAATGTCAGCGCACAGCAGACACGTATCGTGTGATTCATCGTGCGACTGCATTCATGCCCGTGTCTTTAAGAGGTGAACTCAGTCACGACCGCCTGTGCACATACAGAAAAGTGTGAGGAAATAGCGGCGACCGAATCATGACGCGTCCCCTGAGTGTTTCGATGACTCGTTCTTTCTTTTCCTGAATTCGTCGATCGCACACGTCGAAAGTTGCGACCGTGCCGTGTACTAAATATAGAAATTATTTCACGACGCGAAGTCTCGGCAAACAAACGCCGATAAACCTCGTAACCATGAGCGTTCAAGGCGAAATGTCGGGAATGACGATATTGAATGCAGTTTCTCCGATCTGTTATTACGAGTCAAATTAACACTTCGGACACGAGATCACTCACGTAATTAGAGTGACGTTACGTGATTTACGGTCGATCGATTGAATCTAATTATGTCGCCGCATTCCGGATACGCATATAATATCTTTATCTCCTACATTGTATAATAAATCGTATATAATAAGCGTTTTGCAAAACAAGGTATTCAATGTCACGAGTCCCCGAATATCAGCAAATCTAATGAATCAATCGGTGGAGCAAATTTTGAGGGAGAATAACTCGCGTGCACAGTATTCTTAAATAATTCTTAAAGATTCTTAAATAATATCTATATTAGAAGATGGACGCGTGTCGCTGCTGTTAGAAAATCGACTGGCATTTTACAGGATAGAATTAAAGAGATGAGGAATTTTTGAAAGAGAGATGTTTCTACACTGAGTCTCGATGTGCGATTATCAATTGACCTTTTACCGCCGAAGGCATCGCGAAAGCTATCAGCGACATCGAGACTGTCCATGCGGAATGGTATGCAAATGATTTCACGACGTCCGTTCGACGAAATAAGCGTGTCGTTAATCGCGATACGCACAGTCAAGGCGAGACAACGGAATCAATGATGCTCGGGAGTAGCGGTGATTGAAATTACTAATTGACGCGTATCACAACAACGCGTCAGAGATATCTGGTCGTTCCTTCGCGGAGAGAAATTAGCTCTCCTTTGTGAGCTCTCCGTATCGCGCAAAGTGCTTCTCGTTAATATTCCAGGAAACGTAGTCTCCTTATCAGGCCGCTTCCACGTGATAAGTGCACGACACGGTTAATAGCGATTCGCAACGAACTCTCGTTTCGTAAATCGCTATGCGCAAGGCGATACCGTCCGCGAAGCGAGAGCAGCGTGACGAATAGTAGGAAATTCTTCACGTCTACCTGAGAAAAATCGTCGCGATTATACGCCGGTCTATCCGTGTTGAAACTTTGACCCTCCATTAAACCTATGATTCTATAATGCAATGGAGTTAATATGACAAAATAGATTCAATTTCAATTCTAATAATATAATTATATCGCTACACTTTGACTCTGATGATATCTTAAATTTTCTTCGTTTTGACATCAAAATAAGTTGTTAAAAGTAGCATTAAAATTCAACCCGGGGAATTAAAGATTCAAAAGAGAAGTTTAGGAAGAAAAAGTGTCAGTATTGTAAAAGTAGATTTTTATTAGTCTACAGGCCGTCCAAGTAGGCGCAAACTATCTTTAAGGACGTGAAAGTGGCATCGAGATTTCGACTCGGGATATTACGCCATTTTCCACATTGTTACGAGAGATTCTAAGAATTGTTTGTTTTTGCTTTTGCTTTTCAAAGACTATTCCCAGTCCCTCGTGCGCACCACAGGCCGACTCATTCAACGAACGTTGTCCGCGCATAGCGTTCGTACGCACAAAAACGGTGCTTACGGCGCGTGTCGACAGCGGAGGAAATGAGGATTCAATTTCCTCGCCGCTTCCGGCTGGCGAAACGAAAGTCGAGACCGATCGGACGTCGCTCGTTGCTCCGTGTTTTCTTCCTTCATCTTGCTTTTTTTCCTTTTCTCTCTCCCCCTTCCTTCGCATTCCTCCTTAGGATTAATTTATTCGCCGTTGTATCCGATCGCGAGGTACGCGCCGTATACAGCGTAATGCCGCGAAAGTTTGCCGTTTGTGGCACAGTAAAGCCATGATATACGATGATTATGCGAGTCCCGCTTGTGACTCCCTTGTAAGCGAAGATTTAAAGCGGCGGCTCAAAGCGATCGCGAATGTCACAACCTTGCCGGATGAATTATGGGATGTGCGAAATATCGTCGCGGCTATAAAAATGCGGAATGATAACGCGCGCAAAGAAAGCGAGTGATAGTCAATTGTCAGGCGTTACCGGGCGTTATCAATTTTTCGCGTTGTCGCAATATCCGATTAATCCGAATCCTGCTCACGGCTATAAACGCCTGAACATATCGACGGTAACGTCAGTTGCGTCTGACGATTCGCAAAATGAGAAGTTCGAGAGCCGTGTCGCTCGCAGTTCCTATCGTGAAAAGAAGAATCGAGCGAAATGCGTGAGATACACGCAGGGACGCTCCTGACTCCCGTCGTCACTCATCGTCTTCCCTTATTCACCTTTTATGGTTCACCTTGTTTTCACCCGACGCCCACCGGCGCATGCTTATCTACCTACCTACCTACCTACCACACCTCGGAACCGATTATCAATTCGCAGTAAACGTTGAGCATTGATATGCATACAGTGTGACGATGGTAATCATTCCTCGAACGATATTGCTGAGCGTAATAACCGTCACGTACAGCGAAGGTTAAAGATTCAAGTGAAAGGTTCGTAAAGGTTCGTAAACTGTCCACGACATTAATTTACATCAATTAATTCACCGGACGTCTTAATTGCATCGTAAAAACGTCATTTTTCTCGAGGAACATTTCGAAATTTCGTTCAACCTCCGTGGCCTCCTTGCGAGGGAGATATTTTTGATTATTGTTCCTCACGAAATATGGTACGGCTTCAAGGGCGATCGTGAAGCGCCCTTTCTGTACGCCCTCATCGCCTTCGCAAATTGGCGGGGCAGAAACAACGTGCGAATCGCGATGAAAAAAGAAAGGAAGGAAAGTGATAGAGAAAGAGAGAAGCGGAAGATAATGAGGATCGCGTGAGGCGCGTGCCCGAAGCTCGGGCAATGTCATTATGCAGACGAGAGAGTCGGCAGCCTCGGGGCCTGTTACCTTTACCTGCACGCGTGCAACACGCGTAGAATACGGTTATACCGCGACGGCACGCGAGTATCATCTCACCGTAACGCGCGTCGAATTCGTCTTCGCCCTCGCTCCCCGATTAAATTAGTTTTCCATCCCGTCTGTATTTTTCATTACGTCCGAATCCGCGCGGCGCTGACTGCGATTACCTCGATTTGCCTCTTGTTCCTTTTCTTGTCGAGTCTTTCGTCCTCAGACAAGAAGAAATCGGTTACACGAAACGGATGTTTTTTTTTCCTTATAGTTTTCGTACGTGGATAAAACGACAACGTTAACGTGTAACTGAATTTTCCGCCGCCTGAGAGAAATAAGATCTAGACGGAAAACTCGGTTGTTCCAGAAACGGAAAGGTTCCCCTGGGGGATTTGTAGTTATTTGTTCTTAGATAAACTCAACCGAGTTTCTTAAAGCAGCCGAATGTACACAAAAATATTATTCTACCGCGGCAACGGAGATATCGTTTCTCGTTCCCGAGCGTTCCCCATGCGATTCATATTCAGTTACCTGAATTGGACAATTTTTTTCCGTATGTATTTATAGCGCAGTTTATTTGCTATAATAAATAAAATAATACAAAAGCCGAGACGTTTAGTAGCCTTAACGCTTATATTGACAAGGAATATTGTGATTTTCAATGGTATGCACACGTCTGGATATTAAAAATCGTAGTCGTCACATGCCAAGGCTGTTGCGCCGGCCTTTGCACTTTCGCTTCGAGCTTGAAGATCGCGTGTTCTCACCGTGTTTCATGTAGTTACTCTGCATAACAATGTCGTCAGGAGAATAAGGAAAAGAAAACGAGCAGTTCACAGATCTGACGTCGTCTGCGACGACGAATACGAAGCGGCTGTTCTCGAAAAATGCGACGCGTCCACCGAAGGTTCCTTTCTTCCCGAAGGAACGGTAGTAACACGCGCGCACACCGTCAGTTCTGCTTGCCATATGGCCACGGTCCGTCAACGTGTCACTTCCTCCAAATTGCATTGTTCCTCGTGGCTGCGTTCGACATATGTTACCTCCGTCAAAACTCACGAAAAAACAACTTGGCGCGGTTTCCACCGCCGGCCCGTGGAGAAACATTTCGCGTGTTTCACGGAGATCCAGCGTGAGCGCTTTGACTTCGAGTCGGTTTTCCGTTCCTCGCGAACTAACCGCGCGATTTACGCTCACGTTTCAAGAAATCTCTCGATATTAACAACGCAGAGAGATCTCGGGGCGTTTTCGATTATTCCGGTAATTAATTAATGAAGTGAGCGCGGTCAGCGTGGCAATTTATTAATAATCGTCGTCGAAGGTATCAATTTCGTGTTGCACGTTCTCGCCGAGGGTATCCCTTGTGAGAGATTAATTTGCATGCGGTCGGTACGTTCCGTCGATTGAGCACCCGACAAACCGGATAAACGACACCGGCGACAATCTCGGTGACGGTGCTGTTACGTAATCGCAATCGCGTTAACAATACCGGCCGCTCCGGTAGAACTGGGTCGACGTTGTATCGCGATCGAACGAGATGAGAAACGACGATTTGCAGCGCGCGAATTAACGAAATTAGATCCGCTTGATCGACGCCCTCGCTCACCCGCGTCCCCCTTTTCCGCGTCTGTTTTTTCAGGCCTGAAAAAATCGACCCACGCGGCGAGCCGATGTATTCCGCGTGAAGCTTTTATTGAGCGCGAGGATGCGCGTCTCGCTGATGTCTCGGGCTGGAATTCGAGTCTCGAACGCGATAACGCCGGAATAAAGTGGCAAATACAGCTGCTCGATAATGAGAAATGCAAGACATGAGTCAGCACTTCGCAACGATTCCCACCCACGTGGCCGGCGATCGTCGTCGCCTTCGACAAAGTCAAAGGGCCATTCCCGACGACCGAATGTTGCTGCTTATCGAATCAATCAATGGTAAACGGCAGAGCAGCCCGCAATTGGGAACTTTCAATCAAACACGAGGTTTCGGCTCGCTCGGAGCGACGACACACGCCAATCGCGACTGAGAAATGTTTATTCCAAGCAGTAAAGGCTCGTGACCGGGTTGTTTCGTGAAGCGAGTTTCTTGGGGATTCATTGAAGCCCGCGCTACAGTTCGGTCGTTTGAAATATCATCCGGTTGCTCGCGCGCATCGAAAAAGATCGACCGTTCGCAAATGTGTATTTCCAATTGAAGCTGCCGCTTTTTATATTCCACGAGTGGCATTCCTCGGATGACGTAAACTATCCTTTATTCGATACCATATCAGACGGAGCCGCGCTCGTGTAACGCAATATACGGGATAAAACACGACGGGTCGTATATATCCGAAGTGACAAATTCGCGTCGCCACCGTCGCAAACGGCGCGCCGAGAGTGAAATTGTCAATCGGACTGTCGTCCGATTACATTACCGCGGAATTGCGCGGTGCCATTACGCGGTCACGCACACACACGCGATCTCGCTTTGAATAGCGGACTACAGGTTTTGCCCACAGTGAAAGCCGAATGGTGTTAGTGAAGAGGTGCTCCTTATAAAGTAGCGGCGACTCGACATCGATACGCCTCCGTTCGCGTTACGTCACCCGCCGATCGCGCGGTATTCTCTCCGGGCGCACCGGCGTCTCTCCGAGGACCCGCTTCTGCGTGGAGGTCGAAAAGAAAAAAAATGAAAAAAAAAGGGAAGAAAACCTTCACGTTAATCGGTTTTCCGCAAAATTCCGTTATTTCGTTAATTCTGACTGCGTTCCGAAATGCGCTGGCAATGCTGAAAACTCGAACACTTTTTCTATAAACAATAAAAATTAAATGACCGACTCTGCTGATAACAAATCAAAGGAAGACAGGGAAGAGCCAATCAGAGCCTCTGCGCATGAATATACGGTGTAATAAGATAAAATAAATTAACATTTAATTCATCTCTAACTTGCACGAAGAAAATGCATATATTTGTCGAGACGTTTCGATCTCTAGTTGGGGGCCGCCTTCTTCCTTTGTAAATATAAACTCTTTTCATCTTTTAACGCAGTCGTTAATCAGATATTCTTACTTTTCGGAGATATTCAAAGGGGCAATAGTTATCGCCTCACTTTGTATTTCGGAACACACCTTCGATAAAGATCGCCGGCGGTATCTAATAACTCGACGGTAGTGGCTCCCGGTCGATTAACGAAGCGGAGAGTCACGGCGAGCTGGAGGAGAAGCCGAAGTGATTATCGCGTAAAGCGCGCGGCCGCCGACGTTTAATTAACATGTGCACCGCGTGCACCCGCGAATACCCGCGACGAAGGGATGCGCATCGTGCGCGCGCGCGAAGCGAAATTTCGTGCCGGCGATCCGGCGAGCCGCTCGCTCATTTTTTTCTTTATTATTCTCGGCAATAACACTCGGTGCGCCCTTGTGCACCGTATCGCACCGAGAGAGAGAGGCGTATTTCACTTGGTTTAAATTTCCTAGCACGCGCCGGCTCATTAACATATACGCGTTCCTGGAGAGGCTGAACCGCGGGTTCGCTGAACCCCGCGCACCTCAATCGGCGGGATTTCACTCGAAAAATTTGTCAGGCATCCGGAGCTGCGCGATTACACGCCTCGTGCGCCACCGGGAATGCCAAAAAATGATAAAACTGAGATGATTTCATTTCGTGTAACTTTAATCCTTGTAATTATTTTAATTAACGTCTCGACGAGTATCTTCCGGAACCTCTCTCTCTCTCTCTCTCTGCGCGTTCCTCGCATCACTGGTAGGATAGCTTTATAGATATTCTCTTCGAGACTAGTCGCGATTACAATATTAAATTTAGTTTTTATTATCCTTACCGCACGCGCGCGCGCGCGTCGAGGCACGAAATTATCATTCTGCCCGAGGCGGCAACTCACCTCGTTACAGCCCTGTAGACATTTCCGTTTCCCATACGGCTCGACTTGTTTGGAATTTACTGATTCAATCGGTTATGAGAGACGATACATTATGCACCTGACATCGACGACGTTCTCACTCCTTCCCACGGCCGAATTTTTCCTCGTAGGATTCGCCCACGGTTTTCGAGGACGACTCAATTGTCGGGCGGTCTGAGGAATTTTACGAACAAACGAGCGCTGTAGCGAAGTATCGTTTACGTTTGAAAAATTAACTAATCGGTAGGGATTAAAATCGGCGAACGATTTCGTACAATCGTGACGACGCGCGAGTAATCGGCGTTGTTTTTTTTTTTTCGTGGAAAAAGACGAGCCGTGTCCATATCATTTTCCAATGACGTGTGACAGACACACTTCCCTTTTCGGGCAGCGAGGAACTAAAGTGTTACGTGATTTCCGGCTTGAAACCCGAGGCTGCATCACAATCGTCATTCTTTATGCCCGTACACGAGTCTCTCTCTGGCTGTAATAGTTGTAACGGAAGTTCTCCAGTCAAACGCACGTTCGGCGCGACATCATGTTATATCGAATAATCGTACGAGGCTACGTGATTTTATTCCCCTACTGAAATTGACACTGTTGGGACGACGTTACGAATGGTTTTATAAATAGTGCTTTCAATATAATCTGGTCACCCGGAATGGAATTTTAATGAAGTCACATTGAAAAATGAGTTTGGTTGGATCTATCTGACAGTAGACAACCAAACACGTTTCGGTTGAAGGAAACAGAATTTCTGATTCTAACGAATTTGATTCTTATATCCAGAAATTCCGTCTTCTTCAATCTAAACATGTTCGACTGTCCATTCTAAGAGAGTTTATTTTGAATAAATATATAAATTTGTAACAAAGCACCATATTTTTTTCTAAACAAAACCAATTTTTTAATTTATTTCAGTGGCCACATTACTACCTCTGTTTCTCTTCGACCAATTATGCAGCGTCGCCACATTTTCATAAATAACATCCTAAATCATAAATATTTCATAACTCCGAGTCTAGAGTCAATTGAACAACAATTTGACGAATGCAATCGTTAACCCTTTGCACTCGAGGGCTCCGGAGCGGAGCCATTTAAAATTTGTCTTCAAACTCGAGGGCTCCGCTACGGAGCCCTCGAGTGCAAAGGGTTAAGTTTTCAATGTAAAATATTAATCATTATATAATATTATATACGTGTTATTATACACGTGTTTAGTTATAAAGTAGAAAATTAAAATGGAGCACTATAATACTATCATCTCCTCTAATTATTTGAAACACTTGTCGTCCTACGTCTGCATTAGTACGTGACGACTTCGCGCGAATACGTCAAGCCCTTGCTGAGAAGTCTCTCGTCAATTCATATATTAGCCGCACGTAGAGAAAACATTTTTGCGTAAAAGGGAAACTCACGCGGCGAAGAGAACCGAGAGGAGCCCCAACGGAGGGGCGACGGCGTTTTCGAAAAAAGAATCAGCGGCGTGTCTCTCTCACGGACAATAACGCCGCTCCGTTCGCGGCATGACAAGTCGATCGCGGGCCTCTCCTACCGGTACTTTCAGCGCGATTCCGCTCACGATGTCCTCGTGGAAGGCGCGCGCGTTGTTACGTGCCGCGACGCAGGCTTTTATCTTTTCTTTTGATCTTTCCTTCAGAAACCTCTTATTGGCTTCGGATATGTTCTGATGGTTCAATTCCGGTCAAAATATTGTATAATTCCTAGCCCCGCGGCATAATCCTTTGAACCTTTTCCTTTGGAGAAACTAATCCTTTTCCTTAGAACTTGAGATATATCAGATAATTCGGATTTAGACTCGCAAATTTCTGGATTACATCACTATGTAAACGGGTTCATATTTTCGATTATCTGCCGAGACGTAGCTCGCGAGCTAGTTTTATGCTGCGATTCTAAGCAAAATCTTAAGATTCGTAACTTATTCTCGTGAGACTTATGATTGGAACTGTAATTCTGTGCGTGTCGTAAGACGTGCGAAATATAATGCAACACGTGTTGATCAGGTGAATGTGATAATTTAACATTATATTTATAATTTTCCAACATATTGCCCATGTTGAAGTAACACAAGATTTCAGTGGAAACTTTTTTTTTATATAACCGCTTTTAAGCCCGACATATTTTACTGCACGCGTCGCGACGCGTCCTCGCGCGCGGGAGACACCGGACGCGAGAAAGAGAGAAAGGCGGAGATTTTTCAGAGATCGAAGCGCGAGATCGTCTACGTGGCGGACGCGGCATTGAGCAATTCGCCAAGTACGGCGCAGCGCGGATGGAGCCGTCCGATTTTGCCAAATACGGGGTTACGAACGCGCGCGCGTCCATCCGTCCGCGCGATCGCCTCGCAATATAAGTCAATACGGCGCGGCTCGCGATGCTGCGCGGATAAAGGACACCGTTCACCGGCGTCCCGCGGCGAAACTCGAATTACACCTGACGACAAGTCACTTTCTGATTCATGCGCGATGGATGAATACGGCGGTGGCGCGCGTACTCGCGAGCGAGCGGGCACTCAAAAGAGCCGCTCCGCGCGCGGCCTATGCAGATTTCGAGGTTCGCCAGGAAGCTTATGCAAAGTAGCCGGTGTAACGTTGCACGTGCTGCATCTCGTAAAGCATTACGAGCTGCGCGAATACGGAGGCTATATCGAATTGCGTCGCGGCTTTTCGAGCGCGCTTCGCTTGTACACGCTTGAATAGAGGTGCTCTCTCAGCCTCGCGCCCGAGACCTCGGATGTTATCTCTCCCGCACTTTTGCTGAAAAGAGTTCTCTCCGGTTGGCGACAACAGCGTTCCTCGCTTTTCGCGCTTCATCTGATAGCGTCTCTCTCTCTCTCTCTCTCTCTTCGCTGAAAAATTGCGGATTTTATCGGCGTAGGAGTTCAGATGTCGGCCATTTCGCTTCGCGTGCAGACAGCTCCCGATACACGGGCGACGACTATTATTTTGAGTATCTTCGAAAGATGAGAGAGTAGAGGAAACATTTATCCAACAGAAAATTTGATGCCAATAGCCATTGCTCCGAAGATCTTCCGCAAATGTAAACTTTCTTCATCTGCATCTGGTGGTTAATAAAATATTTCGGTTTCACCCCGTATTTCGTTATTTCGTACAGACAGCTATATAAGTACACCGAAAGAAAAAAGTGCATATGTTTATATGGGTTTAATATCTAATTTACACAATAACATTTCGTTTAAACGATACTCTTACGAAAATCTTCATACGGAAAAAACTTTGTGAATTTTTTATTTCTTACGAGTCCAAATACTGAAAGGAAACAGTGCTACATTTAAATAAATATTTGTTAATGAATATTGGAGTGATTATTTTACTCGGATTAAGTAAATATTTCTTTAATCCAAATAAAATAATTACTCGGATACTCCTTAGCAAATATTTACTGGAATGTGTAGCACTTTCTTTTCTTCCAATGTACAATATTATGGTCCAGAGAAAAAAACCGCTGGATAAGATATCACAACACCGAAACAACATTAGGAGCCAATAGGCTGTACCCGACTTTCTCTCCGACGATCGGGTTGCGCCTGTGTTGGTGTACAACCTGACTCGGACGACAGACCATCTCGAACGCCCACATGTCATACCTATTCGCACGATTGGCTCACCTGAAACCTACATCGGATTCCCGAATCGCGGTCGCGAGAATCCCTCACGATGCCGACGCGCGTGTCCCATGGGACCGGTTCGCCCTTGCATTCTCCCGTGTTCTCGTGCACCCGTCGCGTATCGGTGACTGTAGTCTCTCTCGAATACAAAAAATCAGGGAGAAAGAGAGAGAGAGAGAGAGCAACAGAGTGGGCGAGCTTAAGATCTCGTCAGGTTCGACCCACGTTCGCTGTCGAAGTAGCGCGGAGACACTGGTCTGTCGCGCGTCATCGTCATAAATGCGCACTTGTTTCCGCATAGAAAATTTCTTGCGATCTAATTAGGATCTAATTCGATTTCCCAAAGTAATTATGGATTCTGGTCAGAAGTGTAATGTTTACAACATGCGATTCTGAATAGAAAACACAAGCAAATTCTGGTCACCCCAACGTTTTCCCAAAGATTTTCACCGGTTCTCGTTTAAACGTTACGTTATAAAGACATAAGGTGAAAAATAATACGCATGGCTGCAATGATAATGACAAAGAAAGTAACAATTGTAACATTACGTCGCAATTGAAATCGGGACGGTGAAAAAGTCGTTTTTGTCGAGGGAAAATTATCGATGCAATTTGGCGACCGTTGAGTCCGGAGAGCGATAATCGCGATCAGCTGTTCGGCTGAAGGACGAGTTGACGGAAATTAGGGCTCGTTTCTTAACGGGGGACTCAAGCATCCGTACATACGTACGCTCGTGCGTGTCCAATTCCCTTAAAAGAAACGGGCCGCACGCCAGTCACGGTGTTTCTCATCGGTATCCTCGCCCGTCGCAATTATTGCCGCGCTTCTTGTAGCCGCGCGCTGCGCTAGGCAGACGAGCCCTACGCGGTCCGTTTCTATCCGCTATTATTATATATTTGCTGCCTGTAATTATTACATCAGCTCGCGCTCATTACTTCGCGCAAGCTCATTCAATTTAACGTTGTACCATCTCGGATCTCGATCTCGAGAGAGAAGAAGAACCCGTCCCGATTATTTCATTATTAATTACGATGACGTGTGCGTTGCGATAATTACGGTATAATAACGGCGGGATGCGCGAGACACTTCATCTTTATTTGATTACTCGCGCGAATCGATGTGTGTATTGACGCTAATAACTCCTACCAGTTTACTCCTACTAGTTTATCGTTCGTTTGTCGTTATCGATGTTACGGTATGCGATGTCGAGACGTCGGTGCTGCGCGATGTTGTCGGCCGTACCGCGCTTATGAATCGCTTGCATAAGCGGTGCGATCGGCTCGCTCCTTTCCACGTGTGCGCTTTCGTGCGTGTGGCGCTTACCTACGCTCTGCAACAGTCGAGAAGCCAATGTGTGTCAAGGTTGCTCTATAGATAATGGCATTTTCACGTGTTTCGACGTGGAAATCCACGACACGTGCGACCTGCCTTCTGCCGAGATCTCCGCTAACGGTGAATGAGTGATCAAGCAGTTGCGTACTATGCGATACTCGAGTAACATAAATTACGGTATAGGCTCAAATGTCACTGAATTGAGACTAACACGTCGAATGCCGTGATAGTCGCCGGAAATCGACACTGTAATATTGCCGCGTCTCATCAAGTTGTGTTGTATAATTAATTGCGTCTGAAAAATCAAGTATTTAGTCGATAAGGAGTCAATAAGAGGTAAAAGATACACATAGTTATGTCTCATAAGTTATATCTCAACTTGCTATATCTTTAGTAATTTAAATCATCAGTTAAGTTTTTGTATTAGTCGAAAAGTTCCGTTCGATTTTCTGCTTTCTCCCTTCGATGGTAAACTCACCTTCCACGATAGAAGCATACTGCTATCAGAACGTTGACAAAAGATGATAAACAACGATATTTGATATAATGTACAAATGTTAAAACATATTTTATACTTCAGTGTCGATTAATGTATTAATTTTTGATACAATATTTGTGTTACTTTCCACCTTGTGTTAAATTAACACGAAAATTTGAGTGGATCGTACGGGACATGTGAAATGTGTGTTAAATTTAACACAAAATTTTTTACTGCGTAGTTGAAAGCCTGATATCATTAGTCACGATATAGAACGGTGTAAACATCGATTATTGAATTCCACAGCACGCTGATTAGAACGACTGGTCGCGGAACAATAGCTTATGTAAGTTATCGTTCATTGACGGTCGCGCGTTAATAGGCTGAGAATGAACGGCATTACGAAAACAGGTCAGTAGATCGGGGTGAAATCCTATATTCAGATTTTCCATGTTCGGCTGTCGCTCGAACGATCGGATTAGCGTGTCGCCCGGTGATGTAAAAGTGATTTAAAATATAATATCGCATTCCGTGCGATAACACGGCGCGTGTTTTAAGTTTGATCACACTTATCGGTGGCATTAAATTACCGACGCGTCCACTTCTAACGTAACGTTGCGGCATCTCGCAACCGAAACCGACGCGATACACCGACGTGACCTCGTACTATCGATGCGCGTAAATGTGTCGACGGGACAATTTCCGTCGAGCAGATGGAAAGAGCTTTTATCCCTTTCTTCTCGAGCTGATATTACGGAATCTTAGATACAATATCGAGCGATGAAAGTTGCGACGTCGCTCGTCAATCACGAAAGTAACTTCGCGATTGACCCACCGAGCTTTTTCGCTAATAGCATCCGGAACATTCGCTTCTACGGAGAGATACAAATTAACTAAAAAATAAGAAAAAAATCCTCTTTGTAAAAGACCTTTACCTCCTCGGTAAACTTTCCGTAGCATTTTTGTTCCGTGTCATTCCTTTCTATGACAAATATTTTTCATCCGAACAGTTTTATACAAAAGTTAGGATAACTATTCTCATCCTTTCGCTTTCGAGCTGCGTTCTCATTCGCTCTTCTCTCGCTCGCGCTTTAATGCCTGATTTTATAGACTGAGTCTAGTCTGGGTCTTCGTCGAATTCAGATTCTCGAGGATTTATTTTCAATAATCTCACCTCAGAAAAATCCTCACAGCCAAGCTTGCTTTCTTCCTCCGTTTTCTTCCTTGAACTAAACGATAACGAACGATACCTGTTTTCTAAGGCGCCGTCAAGCACAAGTGTGTTTTCCAAACATCGCTCACACGTTGGACACGTGAAATTCCACGGAGCCGGGGATCAGATTTCGGACGGAGAAGTACACCCACGGACCGGAGGAGAAATTAGGCCGTGGAATATCAAGCGTGGAAAAAGCGTCTTCTGAGCGCGAGCGGTTATTCTCCGACGTAAACGAAATTAATTGCCTCACCGATAGGTCAGGGCAATACCGATACTCTCGGGCTTTGTGGCCGACACGCCCTTCGCATATAATTACACGATCGATTGTCTTGCCATCCCATTTTCATATTGTTCGAGCGTGCTGGTAATGCCCGCGGTCACATTGCGCCTTTTATTTCCATCTCTCGACCGCGTGATCGAGAATCGACTCTCTTTCTCCCTCCCTCTTTCTTCCTCACGCGCGCACGCGCGGGATAAATTATTCGTGGATAATAAATTACGCCTCGAATACCCGCTCCCAATTATTCTAATATCGGAGCACACCGAATTCATGGGAGAGGCATTCGCGTAAAAAAAACAGGCGGATCCTTCCGTTTAATAACGGTAATGGCCAATTTGGCACGCGATCGTTGGGATAATTGAGGGTGTCGAACCTTCGTTATTTCACCGCTTTCATCTTTCTCTCTCTCTTTTTTTTTTTTTATAACGCGCAGCGCACCGTCATTGGTATTAATTATGCGTAATAAAAATTGCGTTTTTAAAGCCAGTACACGAGTAAGATCGCGAGGAAGCGTATCTCGCGGTAACGCGCTCTTCGAACGATCGCGAAGCTTATGCTCTCCGCCGGAAACGAGTCACGAGTTAATATCTGCCGCTCCATAACCCCCGCTCACGATTAATGCTTCTTTAATGTGTCTCTCGGTGATATTTTATCGCCACCCGCTCGGGCGTAGGTCGTAAAAGCGTTTCGAAGTCGAAACGACGCGGTCACGCCGATCGATCGGCACCGATGCGTCACCGCCGTTACCTGTGATTTTGACCGCGAGGATTGCTCACCGATTACACACGATCCGTCCAGTCATCCAGCCGGATCACAGTCGGATCTTATTGCCGGAACTTGCGCCGGTAGATCGAAATAGCCCGCGACCGTTGACCTCAATCTCGGAAATACGCGATGCTCACGCTTATCGGCGCCGTGTCGAGAGATATAAACGATAATCTCGGCGGCCGGCTCTCGACGAAACCAATCAGAGACAATTCGCAATCGCGATCGAAGAAAAATCGCGGTCGGACATTTATCCAGCGTGTCTGCTAACAGCACAATGCTTTCATTAGTGCACGCGCTAAGCTTCAATGAAGCCTTAACATCGTAACATTGCACACCTATCGGCGAAATAGCCTCAATACGCAACGCAAGTGGGTTATCAGGATTTTTCAACTGTACTTATTAGATACGTTTATGAATTTATTCTTGACTTTTATTTATTAATATTTACTGGTATTGTTTTACTTATTGATTTTTCAAAATTTTTCAAAATAACGGAAACGATATGTGTCAAATCAGTCATCCATTATTGTGACAGTTTTATACAGTTCATGTCCAGGAACATACAAGATTATGAAATACTAATAATTTCATTATTCTGCATGTGCGTAATTTCTGCCGATTGACGCACGATTTTCAATTTACGTCTTGTATCTGTGCGTATAGATACGTGAGACTGAAAATTACAGGACACCTTGATACGCAGGTACACTAAAGGACGGATTTAGTAACAACTGTAAAGATTTGTTTAAGTAGTCTCAACTAAATTGTTTGGTCGCAGTAACCAAATTTAGTTGAAACTATTATACTTAACCAAATCCTGGTAATTATTACCAAATCCTTTTTTCAGCGTACTAATATTAAAGTTAAGGCTGAATGTTAAAGCATTTCTGCAATTCATTCTACCGTTTATTTCACCGATATTTCGTTATTTCCTTTCAGGGCGGTGGTGGGTGCACCAGCGGCCGAGACTGCGCAAACCGACGTCTACCGCGGAGGCGCAGTTTACAAATGCGACATCGCCGCTGACGACAGATGTAACGTAATTCACTTCGACGATAAAGGTAAGCGGGTTATTATCTCGGTTTCGATTGGAGATGACTCTCCAGGGTCTTCCCAGTCGGCCCGGGCATAAATACTTTCTCCCCCGACTCTCGGGTTCCCCCCGTCTGAGAACAGAGAACTCGATCGCAGTAGGCCGCGCCGCCGAATGTGCCAAACGGACAAGAGCGAGAGAGCGGCTCGCGCGAACGTGGCACACACTTTTATCAGCGACTGACAGCGGGCCGGGTTCCTTTGATTGAAAATAGTACCGAACGAACGTGGGGCACGGTCGCGCGGACAAACATCGTGCCCGAGCGGAAGTGAATCTGGCGAGTTCTCATTCCGACTGCCACTGATCTCGAACCGATTTAGATCCGCGCGGCAGCTCCGCCGTCGGCGCTGAGACGCGCCCGCACGAGGTAACGCGGCGGCGCCGCGGGATGCCGCACGCTCGATCGCATGTGACATAATTGACGATTCATCGGCCGACTAATTGAGCATCCGATCTCGAGTCACTGCGACCCCGCTGCCCTTTGTAACGAATTCGATCGTCCGCACTGTACCAGATTGGCGTATGCTGAGCGCTGCTACGTATGAAGCACTTATTTAAATAAACAAGCATATGAGCATTTTGTACGATTAAGCGCTTGATAACGATGTCGTAGCGTCGTTTAACAGAACATTAATTATTTCTTATCAGAAGTAGAAATATAATTGATTGTATATATATTTCCTTCGTGTAAGTAGACATTTATTTGTATGGATTAAAACAATTGCGACAAGTATTAAATTCACAGTACTGAGAATATAAGAATTTATTTAAAAAAATATATATTTACTGGATAGAAAATCTAAATTTAAAAAACACTAGATTTCTTCAATGGAAAAGAAGTACTACATAATTCTGATAAATATTCTTTTAACTATTACATAATTCTGATAAATATTCTTTTAACTCTACGTTAGTCGTAATATTTTTCACCCATGAATAGTCGCAATGTATCTTACAGATATACCAATTTTCTCATTATTTTCCTCTGCCTTTTGAAAAGATTTTTCTTTCATTAGCATTTGGCTAATAGGCCCGACACCAAAGTGCATAAAAAAAACAATGAAGAACAAAGAAAACAAAGAAGAATTGACAAAGACAAGTTCGACCTTGAGACCGTATAACAACGGCGATACGTTGTAGCCTGGACGTATCTATAGAATACGTTTGCGACTAACGAAGAGTTAAACTTAGAACCATTTTACACTTACGTTCTGTAATTCATTTATGAATTAAGTCACTTATTCACGTATTATTGCGTTTAAGTGAATATTTATTACAAGCTATTAAAATATACTTAAACTATATAAAAATATAACTTGAGTTTAAGAGGCTGAAAAACAGGTAATTACCTGATTTTAGCTTTTTTTTTTCTTTGTAGCGGCCTTTATTGTACTAATCCAGTGTAATGCTGGTGATCGAATTCGCTAATTAGTCGCGCCTCCTCGCAACTTGCTGACATTCTTCGAAGAAAAATCCGGCTCGCTCTTTCCCTCTCTCTCTCTCTCCTCCTGCGTTCACTCCCTCCCTCGTCGGTCTGGAACGATCCCCGTGATTCACGATGCAGAATCGCGCGGGACCGGTTTCGGTATTCGCTCGGGGGGATTCGCGGAGACAATCGAAGGGTACGGCGGCACGGTAGTGCTCGATGCTAATTGCGAAGAGCGCCGTCTATATCGCTGTTAACCGCACGGCCGATTAGATAATTGGCTCATTGAATTATCTCATCGCGATGGAAGTCGGGACTACCTTTGAAATCTAATAAGCGGAGTCGCTGAAACAGACGCCGCCGGTGGATTCTCTTTCTACCTGTCGCACGCCCCCACCCCCTCCCCCGAAGAGAGAGAATCGACGACGGTCGAATTCGTATCGTTTCGATATTTCTCGCCGGACGACGATGATACTTTTTGACCACCCTGCGTTTATCGGGGGCGTCGAAAGATGCTAATAAGATATTTCCGCCTCGGGTTCTCTCCAGCCCGTCGAGCATTTGACCCACATTCTACCTTCCCTCCGCCGTCGCAGCTCCGCCAGCGTAGCTTCATAATCTCGAGAAGCGCGAAGTAACTGGCCAACTGGTTATAGAACGCGCTATTCTTAGTCAGTGCCAATACACCTATCCTGTCGTTGACCCTACCAATTTCGAAGCTTTGGGCGCAATTGCCGCGCGGCACTTATCGGGTGCGATTTATCGGGCCTGACTCACACGCGAAGCACACGTCAAAATCGCGACATTCTTTCTCGAGCACCTGGACAAGGCATTTTCTCAATGCCCGCGTGATCTGCACAAATTCGACACCTTAAGCGGGAAAATTATTCAGATGACCAGAAGCTCGCTCGAGATCTCCCCAAGTTCCTCGTTGAAACAGGCGGTAGTTTCCTGGGAATCACACAAGTGTGTCGATTAATTAGCTTCCACCGCAACGTAGGGCTGTTTAAACGCCGTCGGGGAAATATCCCTAACGAATCCGATTAGCGGTGTAAATTCGCGCGCTCTATCCGCGAGAGAGAACTCGCGCCGGTGTATATGTGTGTACGTGCCGGTATTCGGTTCATAAATCCGCGGGGAAACGTTGCGTAAAGTCCCGCGGAGAAATAACGCGCGCGAACCAATTAAAGTGGCCGCGTTTAAAGTACATGGCCGTATCATAAAGTTCCCGGTAAGCGGCGGTTAAAAATATTACCCGCATCGCGCGATCGTGCGAGTGCTCGTAAACACACACACGCGCGCACGCGAATCGGGCGCGCTAATGCAAATTAGCGGGATAAACTCGTGGTGTGAATTAGACGCGGTTACACACCTCGTAATCTCGACAATCGGCGGCGATTCGCCGTTCCGCTTCACGCTCGCACAATATAATACACTATATTGCGCGTTGCCGGCATTCCGCTAGCCCAAGAAAGACGAAGAAAAAAAGAGAGAGAGAGAGAGAGAGAGAGAGAGAGAGAGAGATGGGAAGAATGATCGCGCACGATTGACGAGAAATCACGGCCGAGCCGCGATCGCTGATTTGATGTTGTATTATCTAGTAAATGGAGCGCGAGCGTGATCAGTCGGCAACGCGAAATCGGTGCAAGGAGAAGCGGTCGAGACGCGTTTCTTTCTTTTCGGTGCATACGCGGTTTATTCGATCGAAGAAGAGGAAGAGAGAGAGAGAGAGAGAGAGAGAGAGAAGAGGGGAGAAAGAGAATAGAATAACGCGGGTAGATAAACCGCGGCTAGAGAGCGCAATTACCAGTACAGTTTGTAACTATATATCACGGGAAAGGATACGGTATTGGCAACGTATGCGTTCCATTATAAAATGTGGTTTCCTTTTCTACCTCGCCTCGTCGATTTACGTACATACGCAACGATCTTATCCGCTTCTTATAAGAAACGGTATCAGCGCCTCTCTCTCTCTCTCCCTCCCTCCCTCCTCGTTCTTCGCTCTCTCACCCGTGTTTTCGCCCCTTCCTTCGTTTTTCCGGACTCGTCGTCGTCGTCGTCATCGCGTTCTTTCGCACGGCAGAAGAAACGTTTTCGTCCGGCTGCGCACACAAGAAGATCTCGAGTTGTACATCCAATTAGTCGACTCTCCGGTGCCATAGCCGGCGCTACACGGCCGCGCGAGCAAACACTTGGCTTTGATCGATAATTAGACCGATCCTATGCTCTATCGTGCCTCGATCTTGTCCAATTAGGATCGTACCCGGTAGTCGACGGCTGCACTCTGTTACATTCGCGATTTCCTCGAGAGCACGCGTGACGATGGAATCATCCGGCAACCGGGTCCGCCCGTCTTTTGCACGCGTGCAAGGCACGAGTCACGCGAGATTTCTCGTTATCCACTCTTCCTCGGAAGGGCCTCGGCAGAATGGAGAACATTATCGGTTTAAGATAATGTTTTATGCCTTAAGTCTTTGTCTTTTAGTAATGCACAATGACTGCCTTGTGCCTTCAGTCTTTAACTAAAGAGCCATTCTGTTTGTGAATGATGATAGACTGTTGTATAAGAGGGAAAAATTAAACAAATGATAATTTCGATAAATATTTAGGGCATGAAACATTGTCTTAAAATTATAAGTCAACTATTTTGCTGAGATCCTAAGGCTGACGTAAATGATGCTACTTAGACGCTCTTAAGGATAGTTCGCGTCTACTTAGACGGCCTGTAGACTGATAAAAACCTTCCTTGACGATACCGACATTTTTTAATTTCTCTTTTGAACCTGTAATTCTACAGATTGAATTTTAATATTATCTTTAACAAGCTATTTTGATACTAAAACGGCGAAAATTTAAGATATTATCAGGGTCAAAGTATAAGACGTATGATTATACTATTAGAATTGAAATTGAACTTATTTTGCTATTTTAACTCCTACTATGTTATAGAATTAAAAATTTTACATAGGGCCAAGATTTCAACCCAGGAAGGCTGTTCTACAACGCGTGTCCCAGCCACCCGAATACGTAAATAACGATATTCAATATCGGGATCGGGAAAAGAGAAAGATTACGTAAAATCACGCCGGTCCACCGCGAGAGAACACCACTTTACGAGTTCGTATTTCTTTTCGCGCGCACTGTCACGGTTTAAAATAGTGGTGGGTTCAGCCAGCGTCCGGATTTACAGTGTCGCTGAAACCTCGCGCACGGACTCGCCTGCGAAAATAGCAGCCGCGCGCCGTCCGCTTTCGCGCGCGCGATGGAGCCTCGACGAGAACAATATTATTATTACTTCGACGAACGACTCGCAACAATCGCCGATTCGTAGGGAACGCCTAACTTTAGCCACGGTTTACCCGACGAAGCCGTCCGAGTTTCCTTTGCGTTGTTCATACGCTTCCCGAGCGAGCAGAACTCCGGATCGATTGGAAAAGGAATTGGCGAATAGAAAAGCCTTACAGCGATTATTAGTGCGCAAATTTTCTCGACTGAATTATTCACGTGTATTTAACGCAGGCCAGACGTTTCAAGACGTGCATATTTATAGATTCTGTCGAAGTGTTCAATCAAATGAGCGCTAATTTGATTTCTATTTTTATTTTCGGTCACTGACTCTCTTCAGTGACTCACTACAGTATAACTTTACACTATTTCACAAAATCCCGATTGCGTTATTATCTTCGTGCAACTGAAGAAACCCTTAAAGTTAGTGATACGATATCGGAAGGGATCCCGATTAAAATGCAGAAGAGAGGATCGATTCCTCGTCGCTGAAAGTCGACGGGCTGCCGCGACGTCTCTCTCGCTTTCGATCCTTATTCGCGGCGTATCTCGCTGCTCCACCTGCGGCACGTCCCAGTGCCAAACGCGATCTCCTCGATCGCGTATCGTCGATTCTACCTGCGTACGAGGAAGCGACTCGGAGATCTCGCGCAGGTCCCCGAGGTCACTCACTCTTCGGGTACTCGGAGACGTCTCGAGGAACTCCTCTCGCCGCGTATACCCTGCCCGTCGGAGAGTGCCACGGCGCACTGCCCGAAGATACCGAGAACCGTGCGGGCTGCAAGAAGCCGACGATGCCTAATACAGAAAACCGTAAGGCCGTTCTGCCCTAGCCCTGCCTGCTCCGAGGTTCGGTGTTTTTTTGTCGCGTGCTACCGGAAAGCCAATTTCTGAAGCCCGGCGGCATCCCCTCCCCCCCTCTCCCCCGTCGCGTTCGAAATCGTCCAATCATCACCGCCTTAATTGGTTCGCTAATGAGATGCGGAGAGCCATGTCGATCGTGACGATCGTAACCGAACGATTACGCGATACGTATCTCGGTCTATAATTTAATGAAATCCTGAGTCGGTCTTTTTTTACTTTATAATTAAGTTCTGATTGATACACGGACGTGGTTTTATTGAGTGGAGAATATAGACTGTTACGCCGTAGATGATGATAGTAATTGTCGCGAGTGGTTTCGGTGAAAATTAATACCGGAATCCGAGACTGAGACCGGGATCGCCTGCCGTACACTTCCCGGTCGTGATGGTCCGGTAAGGGTTGGCAGGCGAAGGACAACTTCCCTTTAAGGACCAAAGCCGACCGATACGGGCTAACGGGTTCGCTCTGTTCGTAAAACCGATCAAGAAAAGCTCAGGGTGCACTTAAGACTTTTTTACACCGTGACATCTGTCAGCGATTCTTCTCGCGAGATCACCGAACGATAATTGCAAGGTCGATCCTATTAGGTCGATGTATAAAAGAATCGAATCATTCCTTCGGTAGTTTCTCCACTATTTTCCGACACTAGATCAATGAATATTTCGTATTGATATATATTTTTTTTTATCGTAGTTATTTTTTCATATAATTTAATTTATATGTAAATTAAGAATGTAAATTAAAACAATTAATTGTCGAAATGGACGTAATGCTGATCGAGGGGAAAACTTTCTTGTTGCAGGACAAAACTATGTGAAAAATCCACATGTGATTAGCGGTTTGAGTCCTATCGATAACAAGACGTTGCAGTGGTTTGGCGCCACTGTTTCAGCCTCGAGAAGAGATGGAGGTCCGATTATGGTAAGTACAAGTATTGAGACAACTATTGGGCCAACTGGAGCTTTAAGCGACTTGTTATTAATTTCTAACGCGGGAAAACGCACTATAGATCGCACATACGCACTTTACGTTCGTAATTCTTGAAAATACCAACCGCGTCGTGTGGGGGAGGTGTTATGGAAAGCGTTTAACAAAATAAGCGATATGTGCGAATAAAAACAAACGATCGCGGCCTGGTTCAGTTATTAGTCCAGCTCTCCCAAGATAGCTCTTTGTAGCGGCTAGGAACGCAAATGACAGCAGAAATAGAAAACCGAGCGACAAAAAGATCGTTAGTTGTTACGTTTCCTTCGAATCCTTAATATGCTCGCTCGTGTGATTTATAACTGGAGTCCCGGATAGATCTTCCGAGAGATTTCAGATGTATGTTCCTAGAAGGCCGCGGCTTCTATTTCCAGATTCGAAAACAAACGAATTCCCGACGCGTGCCTCGTGTCGTTTTGTGACTCCGGGGCGTCTCGCAAGCGAGTCAAATTAGCATGGAATTCGAAAGTCAGGCTATTTACCTTTGATGGAACAATCGAGTTACACGGCAATTAGGGGAAAATCATAGACGTCATCCAGAAACACCGTGTATCCTGTGTGATTATTTTCAAACTTGCGCTTTCCGAATGTGAAATACTACATTTACTGAGCTCTACCGTGTTCCCTACTTCTAAATATTGATAAACCAAATATTAGTAAAACAATCTCTTTAAATAGTATAAGTCGCCCTCTTTCTCTTTTGCTGAGGAAAAATCTCGTTTCCAAAATAAATTCACGATGATTTGTAGACGTAGCGACCGAATTATTGATTTTTTTTTTTCCAAACCGCACTTACGTCACTTCCATAATTAGCGGCACAAATATCTTCAAGTCAAAATAAATAGAATAACGAAGCGCGTTTTCTCTTCGTTATAACGATGTAATACTTAAGGATGTATCGTCCATAACTCAAATTACTGGCAAAATTATGGGAAAATTGCAAATTTATCTTTACATTGCATTTAATAAGAAAAATAAAAAATAATATCCTCGTATTTGTAATATTGCACATATATATATACTTCAACTTCGTTTCAAATTAACATTTATTTAAATAGTGAAATAAATATAAGAACGTTATTTTGCTTGATAAATACTAAGTTTATGAGCGGTCCTCTTGATGCGCCACTGAAAATACGGCACTAGTGGGCGATACATCCTTAATTAGAATTTTTCTTTGTTGCATACAACGATGTGATATTTCTGCATTGAAACTCTGATCCGTTACAATCAAGTAAATATGCCAAACGCGCTTACTTCTCATTCCTCCGATTGCTCCGACTTCTCGGATACGGCATTGTACCTTTCAATGCCGAGACGCCAAGTCCTTTCCCGGCGCGGTACTAGTTCTATCCGACCAACATCTGAGGTACGTGTTAAAATCATTATCCGTCCGCCCGCAGCTTCCACGTAGATTTCCAATTCAGGGTGCGTGTGGAGCTCCGTTACGACAATCCGACACGTTCTCAACGTACGCGCGCGTGCTCGCCGCCCTCGCGTAAATGCGCGCCGCGATGGATGCGTTCTCGCCGCGCGAGCAAAGGGGTCTGCGCGCCAATCTAGCGCGAAGATCTCCGCCCTTGCCGGGGTCCTGCCGGGCCCCCTTTTTTCCCTCTCGCCACGCGGCGGTCCCTATGATGTACAGACCGCCCTTATCTATCTTTATTTGTGCTTATGCAGGAAAGACTACCACGCCGCACGCATGTGCGTATGCTCATCACGCACGGCTGCGGTGGTCGCTCTACGATACGGCGGATGCGAAGATTGAACGAGCAGGCGGGGAAAAAGAGGAGAAAAGAGGGTAGCTGTAGGAAGCAACACTCGCGAATTCGCAACCGCACAGAGACCATTGAATTTTTTTAATTGTTATCGATTAAGAACGACGGCACAGATGACGAAGTGGATTTCTACTAGGAGAGGCCGAGGCAGGTGTGGCCGTGTTTTTCGTTTATACAGAGAGTCCCAAAGTTAACGTATGTCCTTAACACGACAGATTCTTTGAACCGTTGAATTCTTTTAATTGTTACCGATTAAGAATGACGACACAGGTGACGAGGTGGATTTCTAATTGGGGAGGCCGAGGTAGGTTGGCCATGTGTTTCGTTTATATATGGGGTGGGCCAAAACCACTCAATATTCTTAATATAACAAATCTTCTTCATACATAAGTACTTTTCTCTGAGTTTCATTGAAACAAAAACAACAATTTTATTATCATTATATTCTGGCCATCAAATATATATTCTTGCACTTTTCTCTGACGGCAAAAAACAGCGATAGCAAGCCGCATTTTTGCAATATAGTTTTCAACTATGAAACATTTTTCAAGACACACGTCATACGTATTTTATATATAGTCGATTTATCAGTCGATTGCAACGATTAGTTGTCCGAAAAGTTCGAATTCGAGATTCTATCGTCTATAAATTCAAATTCTAGTTTCAAGCTCTGAAGAGTGTGACAACTTGACCTGACCCGGTCTCTCCTAACAGCGACACGATCGGTGAGAGTCGGGCCCCCACGGAGGAGGGGGGAGGGGGGGAGGCCGGATAACGACGGACGGGAGCCATAAATAAGACCGCATTCGTATGTGAGAGGCGTATTACCGGCGATTATCGTTCTCGTGCTCGCGTAATTTTCACATAGCGAGACGTCGCCACACGCTATAGCCCCCTCGACGGCATTCCCCTGTTCTTCCCCGGCACGCGGGACATATTATGCCAGAATTATCTACTTACTCCAGAATGCGAGAGCGCGCGTTCCCCTCCGGCAAACGCGCGGCTTTTTCCGCAGGTCACTCCTGCTCCCCGCTTTCTCCATATCGTTCCGCTGGTTAGAGCCGATTAGGAAAAAAATTGCGGCCGGTGGCGCAAGTCGTCGCGGAGTGTCTTCCTTTACGACCGGAGGTGCGCGCGTGATGCGCATCCACGATATCGCGCGGCAAAGACTTTAACGCGCGTCTATGACGCTAAGACAATGTGACGACGCGCCGTGTCATTCCCGTCACGCATAGCCGACGTCTGCCGGCGAGTTCGATGCCTCTCGAAAAGCGTGCGCGGACGTTAATGTCTAAACTAAATCTCCCGAGGGCCGAGTAATCGGGAGTGGTTGTGACCCTCTTCCCGAATAGAAATGGCTAGTCGGCCTGAGTCAGAAGCTAGTAGCTACCTAATACAAGCTAAATTAAATTTCCTAGCTCATTACTAGTTTATTAGTAGCCGATTGTTCATTAAAATGTGGAATAGTTCAGTAATCTAGCCATTACATGTCAAATATGACAGAGCAGACGACGTTGTCTATTCTAAAATATATAATCTAAGTACTATATATAATATACGCTACTAATATTTAAAAATGAAGTAGCAAATTGAAATTGGACGGTGGATTATTCCATAAAAATCTTACGAAAGCAGAAGTGAGCGTCACATTATCGGCTAGTAGAGAGACGTTAAACACAAATTTACTATCTCATGGTTGGACATCTGCGAGGTTCAATTTCCTACTAGGATTTCTTTGAATCGAAACCCTGTCTGTCGTTTAACCATTTACCGGCCGTTGAAGATTCATTTTGCATCTCTAATGGCAAATTTCACGGACTCGGTCGTCAATCGGCGCCACGATCGCCTAGCAACAATCGCCCCCGAGACAAAAAGATCGCACGCAAAGGTCGCGCGCGAAAGGTGAACGAGGGTGCTCGCCATGGGTGCTGGGAGCTATCGGAAGACATTAGAACGTCTTATGCGGCGACTATAGATCGTGAAATTGAACGAAGCTTAACCCTATGTGCATGAACACCTCCGGGTAACTCTTTTTGGAAAATGTCGATACGAAATCGATGCTGCGTCGATACAATTAATTTTTACAACAGTTAACGCACGCGTCTCGCGACGTGTCTTGTTCTAACAGTCGTAATCTACGACGCGTAAACAAAGCAATGGCCCTTGGCCACGTTTTGTGCGCGTCGAGCGTCTTGTGCGTCGATGCGACTTAACAATCTGCGGTTACGAGGGTGGTGCGAAAGGTCGCTTCCTGGTTGGCCTTTCGTTCCTTTACGTACTACGTGTGTAGGATAATTTGTAGGTCGTNCCCCCCCCCCCCTCTTTCTCACTGTCTTTCTCTTTGGTCATCGCGCGGAAATCAGCGAGCGCAATATTCGTCGGAATGAAGAGAGGACTGGCCTCTCCAGACGGACCTTTCACCGCTGACGCATTCCTCCCTTTCGCGCATCCTCCGGCAGACCGAGTCGCCCGTTCGTCCTTTTTTTACCGCGCTCCGAGCTCAACGGCACTTCTTAATCTGCTTTTTCATCGCCCCCCTCCCCTTAGTTTCTCTCTCTTTCTCGCGATCTGCCGACATTGCGAAGATGCGGCTCGCGTTGATTGCTACCAGATGTTTCGCGTTTCGGACCTTTCTCCGGCGCGCTTTCTTCCTCTCTTTCTCTTTCCAAATAGAGCCAAGGTGCGGCTTTCGTTATTCAATTTGACGTTTATAGGCGACGTGCTCTCCACCGATCGAGCACTCCGAACCTGACTGATTGAATATGGGAAAAAAACAGTGTCCATGATAGCGTATACGAAATCGTACTCTCTAAGATTCTTCGGGTGAAACTTCGCTCAAAGAATGGAATAATAGCCGAGTCACTCGGATTGAAGTAAATTCTGCATTCTGAATCATGAAGCGAATATCTTCGTTCAAAATAGAAGAGCGAAATGTCTGGTGTTCCCCGCGATACAGGAACTAATGCACTCTAATCGAATGAATCATTCACCTGATTCCGAGATTCCGAGTGATGATATTTTCACCATAGCTTCGCGAATGTTTCTTCATTTTGAATGAGTGATTTCATTCCAAGGAATTCAGATAGATACAGAATTTCAGAGAGTACACAAGAAGACGGTTCCGACGAGTACCGTGAGCACCGAGTACAGAGAAAAAGAGAGAAGAGGGACGAAAAGCGGAACTCCCTAAGAGGCAAAAAGCGTCTCACGCCGGGTGAAGAGGGGCAGTAGGAACAATCGGCAACGATAAAATACGGCCGAGGTAGGACGATAAAGCCACGATGTTGTTGTTGTTGGTTGGCGGGTCGCCTTCGTCGTCGTCGTCGTCGGCAAAAACGCATCGATTAAAAGTTAACCGAGTCCGCCGCGCGCGCTATCAAAACGAAGGACAATCGCGACCTCGGCGACCCAGCCTGAAAGCAGAGCCTTGTACGAAATCCTCGTCCCCTTTCGTCGTTCCGCCGAACCCCCTGTGCAGCTCTCGCCGTTCTCCTTTTCTTCTTGCTCTTCGTCTTCGGCCGGCCGGCCGGCATCCCGCCACCTTTCGCCACTTCATCCTCTCGTGCTTTCCCCCGATGACTTCTCGCTGCCTGCGGCCCGAGGTATCGCCCTTTTTGGGAATTGGCGGCTTCCCGAGCGGGCACACGGCGATCGATAGGTCCGAGACGGTCGTTTGTCGGCGCTCGCAAGGAATGGAAATACCATTGTCGGACGGGACCGACAGGACAATGTTCGAGAAATTCTCGCGGCTATGCGAAAGATACCACGATGGGCCGTTGATCATCCTGTCCTAGTACGTGCCGCCGATCTTTTCGGGGATTCGCCTGTCGCGTTCTCCCGCGCTCAACGCATCGCGATAAAGGTGGATGTTGAAAACAACGAATGCCGGGGGAAAAGGAGAGAGATCTCTCATAGATAGATCGAGTTGGTCACGGAGGTCGACTTGAAAGGTGGGAGGTGTTGAATCCCGATTTCTCTCAGTCTCTCTCTCTCTCTCTCTCTCCGTCATTATTACCATCATCATTATTGTACTATTATTATCGTCATTGTCTTTCTCATGTCAGCTTAATTAATGCACTCATCATTATATCATTAATTCCGTCATTTTCATCATTTATTTTTATAATTTTTCTATTTGTCACCTTTGCTGCACTTGAAAGAATCCCAAAGCTCCAAATAAGTAACGCTGTCTCCCTCCCATTTTCTCGTTCATAATATTACTTTGTTGCGCGCATAAAAACGATATTTCACTCATTACTCTCACTTCGCGCAACGTAACGTAAGGAGCATTTTTCCCCTAGCGACGGTCGGGAATTAAATTTAGCGAGATTGCCACGGCTTCGTTCGCGTTTGGAACGCTCGCTCGAGAATCAGAAATAAATTTCGATGACTTCTTGCTCGCGAATCAACGCCTTTCCCTCTCTCTCTCTCTCTCTCTTTCGTCCACCTCGGCCGATGAGAAAGGCTCAAGAGGGAGGAGGAGCTGCAGCGCGGCGGGAGGATAATCCAGCGGACGGGACAATACGCATTCCGGGGCGGTGTTTTGCCGACGGGACAAATTGCGACGTCCGTAAACGCCCGCTTTTTGCCCGCGGCAGTCTTTCGTGCCCTCCGGCCGGCTCATACGCGACCGACGACACACTCGGTCGCATTCGTCTTAGCGACATGTTCTTTTTCTCTCTCTCTCTCTCTCTCTCTATCTATCTATCTATCTATCTATCTATCTACCTGGCCGACACGCGGCAAACAGAAATATCCTGCGAGAGCCGCGGATCGGCGACCGTTTGACGATTTGTCGGCCGTTTGACAAATCCTTGGAGAGGCTCATCGGCCAGGTAAATCTTGGACGGACGATCTGAGGCGCCTGGCCGCGATCCCGCTGGATCGCGCTGTAACTGTATGATGTATAAATAATGTTGTGACTCACCGACTACGAGGTGAGTCAACCTCGAAACTAAAGCGCAACGCATTCGCTTCGCGAACCACCACCGTCCACTAGCGAAAAAGAGAGAAAGAGAGAGAGAGAGAGAGAGAGGCTCCACCTTGGTCGCGTAAATATACGTCTACGCCTACTCTGTTATCCTGTCGCGCAGGAGAGCTGTTCTCTCGGCAAAAAGGGTGGCCGGCCAGGTGAAAGATGTTCCTACGGGAGCCGAGCTGAGCGGAGCTCAGGCGGAGAGTCATTCATTTCCAGATAATTCCGGATAATTTATCCGCGCTTCAAAAAGCGCCGGTAGCCGCCTTCCCAGACTCCGCGAAGTTGGTCGGTTGGCTAATTATTTCGCATGATCATCAGAGAAGCGAGCAGATTTCCGTGCTTATTTTGAGTGAGTTTATAGTGCGTTTTATTTTCGCCATTATAACTCGTCAAAATGTGCGCGCTCTCGAGACCTCTCACCGCGAGGGACCCTGCACCGCAATGAGTCCGGTGGGACTTTTCGTCGACGATTTTTCGTTGCTGTCATTAATTTAATTCGAGATAAATAAAATATCGCGCAGTCTCTCACGGGGACGGGTGTGTGACGTTTTACAGCCGACCGGCCGTTACCGGGCCATTTTGCCCGAGTGAGATCGGATAGTTGCGTTTTTACGCTCTCCGCGTGTTTTACCGTTCGTCGAGTTCCGGGTGCACCTTCCCGCTATATCAGCCCTTTCACGTGCTCCCCCCCTGGGTTTCTCGCAGCGAAGAAAATCGGCGACATGCGTTGCGTCAACGTGGCGACAAATCGAGTCCCGGTATGTCAACAAGATCGTAAAAGCATGGTTTTATCCTCTTAGCGAGAAAATTCCAAGCAACGTAACTTAAAGTCGAACTTGATTTTGTAGCTACTTTTTTAATCCCGCGAAATATTCGAGATATTCTCTGAATTTCTAAGGCCCGTATTAATAATCTTTACTTGGGATTTACCCTACATGAGAAATTCGGATCTGAATTTACACGATGAAAAATTGTTTGTGTTTCTTTAATGTAAGAAATATGTTAAAAAGTATAAAAATTAACGTATTTACCTTGTGAACATATTAACATTTTTCTAACATTCACCTTGTTAAAGTAACACAAAATTTGGGTGGGCCATTTGTAACACAAAATTTTATATTGTGTAAAGTTAGATTTGAGATGTTTAAATCATGTGATATATGCGATATTACATTTGTAAGCACGACTGTAAGCTTGTAAGCTTAACTGAAAAACTCGCATTTAACTCTGGATTTATACCTGAGTATCTCACCTGAGGCAAGTTTCAAGTAACAACTATTTAAAATACGGACCTCAGAGTAAATTTGATAATATTCTGACACCAAACTGTATCATTCGTTAGAATTATTTTTCCTCTAATAAGCATATGTTCGCACGTAGACACAATGAGAAATAAAACACCCAAAGAATTTCAGTGAGTGCAAGACACCCGATAAGATACTTCGTCGACTGTGTCAGCAAATGTCATGCACCGTCGGCTAATTCTTGCACACGTCAAGCTTAATCGACTCGAAAAAGTTAGACGGGGAATTATCGCGCGGAGTGTCACAGAATAGTTTCTCTTTCTCCAGCGGGACTTTAAATGGTCTGTCAACCGGTCGAAAATACCGTTCGAGTGATGTATACGAGCGAACGAGTTGCGTGCATTCGACCTGTGATGACCTCATTCACGCCCGAAAATAACTTTCGCCTTCATCGGGGCGTCCCGTCGAAACGACACCCGTCGAACCCTCTTTTCTCCTTCAGATTTATCGATCGACCGCAGGTAAAGCTTAGTGACGCGTATCGTCGTATATGCACGTCAGCATAAAAAGGTGCACGGATAATTTGTTGGTGGATCGCGGCGACTGATACTTTTCATCGTCGTACATTGCACCTGAGCGCACAATGCCTTTTTAATCTTACAATATATAAATGATATGTTTGCGCAGGATTTATAAGCGTGAATAATATGTGAAGCATTCTGTACGACAATGGCGATGCTGGCAAGAAGATTTCAGGGTTTAAAATTTTAAAGAGACTCACATATAATAATACAATACAATATATAATATATAATATAATGTATAAGATAACAAAAACTATTATATTTCAATTTCATGTCTCAATACATGAGTTTTATATCGAATACTCTTTTTTATATTATGGTAATAATATAAATGAAAAATGTATATCAGCATTTTTTGTGGCAAATTTTCATGAATGATGGTTATTGTCGTATGGAACGCTTCATATTTGAAAATTGAGACATTAGAAAGTAATCGATAATGAAAAATACAAAATCCGATGCTCGAGTAACTGTATCGTCCGACGAGTCTTCCTCGGGACGGAGAAACCGCTTATACGTTATGTCTCTCGCGTCTGAAAATAAAGTCCCACCTTTTCCGCGCCGCAAGGTTGGATCTGGTAGCGCGGCCTTTACGGTTCTGTCAAACTTTACGACCGAGCGACTCCAAAGTCCCACCTTTCCCTACACGTGACCTTTATTGTTTGAACCGCACGTGTGCACGCAGGAAACTGCTACCGCCATTCTTGAAGTGCGTTCTGATAAGTACGGTGCATTAGAATGCGAAGATCCTTGATTCAGCCGAGCGAGACGCGATGTTGCAGATTAAAATGCAAATTCAAGGAAGAGAAAAGAAACTTTACCTTACTTAACATGCTCTGAGATATTCAATCGCGAAGAATTAAAGAGAACGGCCAGTGCAAGCCAGTGCATTCATAAGAGCGCGTAAACTGCATTATTTACATTAATAATTTTATTTTTTATTCATTCATTCTTTCGGGAATCATCCTTTTGGTATAAAGCTATATATATAATTTGCCAGGGAAAACCTCAATTACAACGATAAGAATACATTAAAAAAATAATGTAGACGATAAATTTAAATGTAACATTTTATAAAAATCTTTCGTCTTTCGTAAAAATTAATATTTAACATTTGATATTAAAAATTCAATATTTTTAATATTTGACATTAAAAAAGTTTAATATTTATTTCAAACGAAAAGAGCTAGTTACAACAGTTACATGATTGTAAACCCGAAATCGTTGTTATCAAATTTAAATGCACGACACGCTCGTCCTGGCGACAAAATTGGAAGTCGAACAGACGCGATTTTCCGATTTGCAAGTGGAGAAGGGTCCAATGAGGCACACAGGCGACGCAAACATCTGGAAAGTGTCGAAGGATCTGCTCTTTCCGACGTCTCTTGAGACGTTTCTTGAATGTTCCTCCGACTTTTGCGCCGTTTAGGCCTAAGGGAAGGTCGAATGAATGGAAGGCTCGTTCGTTTTAACGGCCTGTTTAAGGGCATTTCGTCGTACAGCCTAGTTCGTGGCGCAACGGTGAAGAAGTCGCGGCGCCGTCGTCGTTCTGTTCTTGCCTTGCCCACGGTAAAAGAAAAAGAGAGAGAGAGAGAAAGGAAGAAGCGCGGCCGAGTGAAGAAGACATTAAAGGTACCGTGTCATTAGCCGTCTTTAAGCGTTCTCAAGTGGTCCTTTTTAATGAAGAGCGGATCGTGCGCGTGCAATCGGAAAAGAAAAGCGAACGAGCGAGGCGGAACGCCGTCCGCAGACGGATATTATCGTTCCCTCCCCCTCCCGGCCGCTCTCACAATTAGACGCACGTTACTTTCGACGGCCGTCGAGCTTCGGGCAATTTCATCGCACCGGCGATTCTCTTTCTCTCTCTCTCTCTTTGGCCGAGCTTCCTGCCACACGAAACACGTTTCGTCCGAAAACGCCCCGCGCAGAGATACGCCACATCATTACCTCCCCGGGGAGATTCTCGCGCGTTCTTTAATGAAGCGAGAATCGCGAGGGAGCGGGCCGCACCTTCGAAGTTTCGTTACGTATTCTCCCGAATCATCATTGCACGCGCGAGCGCGCGCACCGTTTTATTGTGCGCGACGCACGAATGCAGAATATGTACGGCGTTTAATTATTCGTCGGATCGCCCCTCGCAGCCCTCGTCACTCCCCGCTGCACCGTGTCTTCGCGAGGAGCGACATCTTAATTAAATGCACGTGATGGATTTCCTGTCCCGGTATCTCCTCTGACTCACGTTTTGTTTAAGCTATATCTGATATCTACGCTATAAAAAGAAAGATCAATCGAGAGAAGCGAAATGAATTCAGTTTCAGGGTTGTATATCGCGTATTCTGTATACATATAATGCAATTTTCAATAAAATTTGCCCTAATTTTTCATCCGACTTTTTCTCAATGTACAGAATTCTTCACATGAGAAATAATGCTAGATTCAAGTAAATAATTACTCCAATACTGCTTGACAAATTTTTACTTGAATCAAGTAATGTTTACTTGATCCAAGTAAAATATTTCCCAACTAATTATCCAAGTAAAATATTTACTTGATTCGTGTAAAAGTTATTTAATCCAAATAGAAATTTGCTAAGAAATATTGGGGTCATTATTTTCTTGAATCTTGCACCTTTTTTCTGTGTAAGAAAATGAGTTTTACCGTGAAGTCTTGTTGAAGAGGTATGAAGAATTTTTCGAAAAAGACAATATCTTCTCCAGGCTTATCTCGTAACGACACGTACACACCTAAATTGCTAGCCCAAATATGCGGCGATATTTCGCGGAACCAATTCCCGGCTATTAGCAACCGTCGTTCGCGGCGATTCGCTTGCGTAAACTCTGCCGGGTCGAGACTTCCTACTAGTCAAAGGCGCGTCTTTAGCGGTGCATCGCCAGCGGCATTTAGATTCTTCTTGGCTGTCTAACGAACCGCGCGAATTACTCGTGCTTACCGCGAAGCACGCACGCACGCACGCACGCACGCACGTATCATCGAAACATAGCCGAGATTGCAGCCGTAGATCCGCGCCATGCGCTCAATTCCGTTTCGCGCGATCTCTGTGAATGATAATTTATCGTGTTTCCAGCCGTCTGTTATTCCGAGCCATTGTGTCTTTATTCGCAGTTGTGTAAGGGAAGAAGCTTCGAGATTACGACTGCTAATGGCACGCACCGCCGATGTGTCGATGAAACGTCGGAGGCGGAATTTCCGGCGTTTCTTACACCGAGAGAATGACGCGTTAAGTGTAAATTAACGCCTCGCGGATTTTTGCGCTACCTTGACAATTTACTCGTAAATGCGCTGTCAAACTAAATGAAACGAATTCGTCAATCAACAATAAATTGTAGTCTAGTGGCATATATTTATACATATTAATTTGTATATTTTTATTTTTAATTCGTTACTTTGTACTTATTTTATTTTTCTTTTTCTTTATTTTGCACATAATTTAAAGAGCCGCTTCTTCAATCTTTCCTCGGAAGGAAATCAAAAAAATCCGCGGGAAAGTTGAAGAAACCATTTTTCCAAGTACAACTATACTTTTTTTAATTTTGTATATTTTTACTTATATATTTTGTTTAAATTCAACATAATTTCATTATTTTCGCCAACTGGGAGTAGGCGTATCAGTGGAACGTCAATTCAAAAAAATCACAAAGCCAAGTGGATTGGCGCTTAGAGGACGAGTGATTGAATGAAGAATTTAATTAAAGATCCACGACGAAAAATGTCCGATGGAAATGTTTTATAATACAATGCTCTATGAAATAATATGTTAACTCGTCGGTCCCATCGGAGGGCCCGTATCGGCGAGCCGCCGCATGAGCGACTTCGGCGTCCACAAACGGCCGGATCGCGCGTATCAGAGCGAGCCGGGGCGAACTGGAGCGATTGAGTTAAACTGGCGCAATGGATAAATTGCGGCACTTCGGCGCATCGTCTTCTTTTTTCATGTCCTTCACGTCTTCGCTCTTCGACGATCGTCGATAGGCCGAGACCGGCGCGGCGCGGCGTGACGATCGTTACGTTCAATCAGCCTGCGGTTTGCGCGTCGGCATTATTTCAAAAGCCGCGTTCCGCCACGTGGACAGACGAAACTTCACGAGAGACAATCTCGCTGCGAGTGTCCCGCCTCGCCCTTTAACTTGGCGCACCGCGAACTTCACGATGACGACGCTGGTAGTTTAAGTACAGTTACGTTCCCGATTACTTCTAATTATTTCGCTCGAAACAAGACGGATCGTCATTAAGAGCGGCTCTTTCGAGCACCGTCGTCGGCCTGATTACGTTTTCGCCAGGGGACGACTCAATCAAGGCGGGGTCCTCGCAATTTTCGATCGATATCGGCGTTTCAGAGAGAAAGAGAAAGAGAGAAAGACACGACGTATAATGACGCGTCGTTGTAACGCGCGTGCCTTAATTGCCTTGCGATTAATAATGAGCACTGCGTGCTCGTCGCTCATGTGCAGTAATCTCTCCGTGTCTAAAGAGCTCTTCTTCTTTTCTCGCGAGATCTTCATGCATGCAGAATCAGCGGTTATCTCGTCAAGCTTATTTACACAAGGCGGCCTTGAAAAACCGTTAAAACGCTAGCCAACGACAAATTACGTAACGACGTACAGTGGGGCGATTTGTACTTGAAGTTGGCGGAAATTAATTTTACGCTTTTTGTCCGCGACCTTACCGAAATTAATTTATAAATAACTTATAAATGTTTTAATAAAACCATATTAATGGAAAAATAAAATATAGCAATAATAAAAGAGAAACTCGTCTCTTATTTATCTAAACATTTAATTAAAATACTTGAATATATCGTTTCGTTTTCTCTTAATTACACGTGTAACTTCAAGCGATTCTAATTTCTCACTTTCCGCCAAGTTTTGACAGATCCGACCGCGCTGTGCTCCGTCGGGGGACGGTTACACTGTCAGTAAGTCTGGCCTGATATTTCAAGATGATTTTCCGATAACCAGGTTCCATCGGCTCTTTGCTGCTCATTCGTTTCCACTTTGTTACTTATCGCAATGTGGAAAAACCGGCGAAAAACCGCTGCATCGATAACTTGTAATATATCCCAATACGATAAGAAGCCATCTTTCGTGCAGCCTTGTTACGTTAACGCCATGTCTCTAGCCTTGAGAGGCATTTCAAATATTAGCAAGTCACAACGCGGCTCTTCTCGGTCCACCTGATGGATCTACCACGGTGGCGCTCGGTCGGCCGCGGTACGTAGCGCCGTGATCTCAACAAATTAACCGCGGCGATACGCAGTGCGCACCGCGATAAGTTGTCGGGACAAGTTTCGCGTGTATTTCGAGAGAGAGAGAAAGAGAGAGAGAGAGAGACTTACAACGTAGCGCTGCCGCAGCGTCGGACACAAATAGCGCCGTTACGGCGCTGAGATACGTATGTGCGTCGCGTTATTAAGGTCATCAGCTGCTTCTGCTTGCTTGGTCAAGTACAGATGATTGACGTAATGCGACGATCATTGTGCGTGAGAGAGCTCGCGGGACCGGATTGGGTCGTCTAACGAAGCGCTTTTTACGAAGCGTGCTTCGTCGGACCTCGCTCGTCTGGTCATTCGAAACTGCCTACACGTCGCGAAAACGTAGAGTCCGTTGCAAATTTCACGGACATTCGACGGTTTATGTCTTCTCTTCTCTTATTTTTTTTTTCTTTTTTACGATAAATCCTTCGCTTAATCCTTCGCTCTCCAAGAGCGCCGTAGCGGCGCCATCCGGCATGTCTTATTGAGCTCGAGGAAAACACTGTGCTCACCGGGTTTTGTCTGAGTCGAAATCGAAGGCAGCTGCCGCGGGTTTTGAAATTGATTCGAAATTCGAGAAGCACCTTCCCGGTACGTTCCGAGTTTCAGAAGAAATTTCGGATGGCGCCGCCGCGGCTTCTCTGGTGTCGAAGTAGAAATCCGTGGTCGTTGATAAGCACTCTCATTATCTGCCACATTCGTATGTGCCGTACGACGTAGCTTAATATCCGTGACTAAAGGGATATCCGGCCTGAAAGAGCCCGTGTTACAACGTCATGGACGTTTGCAAGATCATTCGTGCATTACTGAAATGGGATGAAATTACGACTTGTCTACGTAACGCGCACTCACGAGAGGAGACCTAAGGCCTTTGAGTGAATTGAGTATTAATGGTGTATGCGATAATCGAATGCCTGCTAATGCGTAACGTCGAGTGGCGGGGAAAATTATGCGGCAGAGGAAAATTTTTACATCTCCGATGTGTGTGTCTGTGATCGAGGCGTGCGCACGTGAGTATGCATCTCGCGGGAAGAACGCGAACTTCTAAATGCGGCAATGATTCGTGCGGCACCGATTACGCAACGTGTTTCCCCGAAGTTACCAAATCCGTCTGCGGTCTGTACTCTTGCCGTAAATTTATCCCTGAATGACCAGTTTAACCGTAACAACGATGTGTCATTTTTCCCATTCGGTAGATGAAGGAAAATTATGGTGAAATTAATAAACTCGTCCTATTTATATTTCTTTCATTTCACGGTATCAAAATAATGGTATATACACGGTGACAGATAAATTCTGGAAACAATTTAAATATCCTTGGAATAAACGAACATAACTCAAATCCATTTTTGGCATATTGCTTGTCTCACGATAAGGAACATCTGGGACCACCATTTTTAAATGACATCGTCTCTTACTTCTATTACTAGGTCCAGACACGTTCCAAAGTTTTAGCACGCGGCATGCGTCATATCCCGTGGCACCTCGTCTCGAATTTTTCAGATAACGACTTTCGTTTACACTAAATTGTGGTATTTACGCAAGTTGAGCTTCGACAGCGTGCGTTATCCCCTCGCAAAATAATCCAACACATTTGTCACCGCGATAAAGCTAAAAACAGGTATCGAGGCGTCGTCTTTAATAACCATGCAATCTTGTTTTCTATTCACAGGCATGCGCACCCAGGTATACCTGGTTCTCCATGCAACAGCCGAAGTACGACCCCGATAAGATGCCCAAGGAATCCGTGGCGGGCAGCAGAATAGAACCAGTGGGTACTTGCTGGGTTGCCCTCAACAATTTCAACGAGTCGCGCGAGTTCTCCCCTTGTCGCTCAAGTAAGTTTCTTCCCCCTACGAAATCTCCCGCTACGTCTCAAAAGTCGAGGCGCTTTCTCTCGAGCGCGAATTTTACCTAGTAAGTTCCATACTTGTCTCTCAGTCTTTCCAGTCAGGCCAGATATAAGCGGCCTACGCTTCCAACAATTGCTGTGAACAATTCACTCGAGCGCCAAAACGGCTTATTTGCGGACGTGGGTTTATCGACAAAAATTACTTGTTATAGTGTCCTTTATAAAAAACAACTACTTTTTAATTTCCACAATTAAAAACTAGGTGTGGTAATTAAATTTCAGTTGTATGTATGGACAGCTAATTCCTTTTTTCCGCGCGTGAGAGCTAGTTTTTAGCTGTGGGAATTTCTTTTTTTCCCGTGCACCCGAAGTTTGTCTTGTCTAATTTCGGGACACCCTGTGTATATCCCATCATCCACTCTCTCGCATCCCGACGAGAACGTCGCTCCTCGTACTTCAGCCTTCAGTATCTACAGTCCGGAGACGATGCGCGACTTCCACCCACCCTCTGCCGTGGTCTCCCACTCTTCATCTGCTCCTCCGTNCCCGCCCGCGTCCACTTGAATTGTTAACAAAACGACCGTTCGCTGGGACTTCCGTTCCTAACGGAAACGACTTCGCTGCAAAGCAAACGGAGCGATCCACCGGCGAATGTTTAATCTCCACTCTCACCGTTCTCCACCTCCTCTTCATCGTCGTCCTCGTCGTCGTCGGTATCGAACTCTCGAGAACGGGCGGTACGATTTATAGTGCGCGCGTCGTGTCGTCGCGCCGAATATAGCACGGTTTACAAGAAAGAACGAACGAGAGGATATCTTGAGGATTTTTGTGCGCGTCTGCTTTCGCCGGGCGCTATAAACAGTTGTAAACAGGCAGCGCGCCGAGGGCCCCGAAGACACGGCAGGGTGGCGTGCTTCGCCGTGCCTGAAGGTAAATCCTTCTCGTCCTCTTGCACGAAGGATCCTACGCGACGACGAAGCTCCTCCGCGACAAGGGCCAAGTATTCCCGGTCCGACATATGGCCGTGTCTTCGAAGTGTAGCGACCATAAATACGCCACGTAACAGGATACTTCCTGCCGACCACGTAGGTCTGCCTCGTGCTCTAATGACAAAGGACATATCGACTTTCGGCACCGCCTCGCCCTCCCCGCGGCGATTTATGGACATATCGGATCTAATTAGCGATGATCTCAGTACTTACATCAGCGAGTAGTGTGGCGTGTCTACCACCTCGGGCACGAAACCACACCTCAACGACCTTAAGTTAGACATTGAGAGAGTAATCTCGATGCAGTGTAGCGGGAGCGAAGAGTCGATCAGGCGGTGGAAACGTGGGTAATTCATCGGCGGAAATCGTTTGAATTTAACAAATGAATGTTACGTACAGCCAGTTGGGAATTATTGCTCTCCCGAATACTTGAAATTACACGCCAACAGTCGCGGATTGGGCCTCGGTTCTTTCTTCTTATTTTGGTGATATTTAAGAGCGTGATAAATATTTTCCAAACTGAAGAGCAAGCTTGACTTCTTTTCTAAACGATACTCTGATGCAGCAACTCGACAACATTTATCAGAAAATGCCACATTTATCTCGCGTTTGGTTATCGACACTCCGAGACGAACTGTAAAGGGCGTTCCGTAACCGGTACCAACTGGCGCAACCGGAAAGGGGGTGATGCTACGTAAAAAATAAAAAAAAGAAAGAAAGAAATAAGTTGAGAATAAGTATAGAATAAAATTTTGTCCTACACACAAAACTTCATTTTCGAAATAAATAACTTTAAATATTCGTTATGTACAAGTGTATTTAAATAACATAATCGTCTCACGTCTCCTCTAAAAAAAAGGCGATCTTTTCCTAAAATAGTTAAGCTCACCATCGACTCGTCATGTTCTGGGAATGTTGTTTTTAATCGAGTCATTTCCACGCTTGTATATTATCGCCTTTCTCTTAAGAAATTTCCAACACTGCGTTTGTTTATTTCGCAGACTATTTCGCAAAAAATTTCGCTTGTGAACAGTGCAACTTGCATCGGCGTAATTTAAGATTCTCCTTGGCGAGAACGTGAAAATAACATCATTCGTTTGTTTTTAGATTCGCACTTTCCTCCGCTTATTAAAGTCGCGCGTCCCCTCGTTTCGTGCGCGAGCAAGTGTTTCGGCAACCTCCGTGGCGCTTGCGTGCGCGTACTTTACGAACTGACGCACTTCCGGTCGTTTAACGGAGGACTCGAATATCCGTTTCTCGTGCAAGCCGAAAAGCGTGAATTCAGAGTAATTGACAAGGAAACACATGGCGCCCCTCATCGATTTCGATGCGCTTCGGTTGTGTTGACGAGCAACTGAAAATCAAGTCCGCGTTATCTTTTTGTATGCGCTTTCTCGAACATGTAGAAAATGAAACATCCCCTCGAATTCGACAAAATTAATTGTGGGCGAATATCTTCGAAATCATGAGATAAATGAGAGAAATATTTTCGAAAAAAGTTTTATAGCGCTTGATACTCTTATTTATAATTGTGTGTGCAGATTTTTCAAAAACCTTACTTTGCAATACACCCCCAATCCTCGCATGACATGCTTAACGAATTGCACTGCGAAAAATTTATAATGTGAAAATAGCTATAGAGACACTGCTATATGTATCCTGGTGAGTCAACTGGAGTTACCAACGCGAGTTCGCGTAAATGGAGCAAAAACAAAATTACGTATGACAAGACGCGAACAACTGAAAAAGTTTACCACTGCACCAATGATGTCAGCGCGCTACGTGTATAGTCTGGCCGCTTTCCAGATAAATATTATCAGAATTCACCGAAGTGGTCGGTCGCGAAATCTTCGCGGAACACGAAGTACGGAAGCGCGAACGTGCCGCCACGACGTGAGCTCATCGTCCAGAAATTCCGCGACGGCCGCGCAATTAAACAATTTGTAGAAGCCGAGTCAAACGTACAAACGACTCGCTGCTGCTTTTCCCGAGAATCGTAGAGACTTTTTAGTGTCGAGTCGTCGGCCGAAGCCGACGTTATTTTATCGTGCGACGTCAAGTTGCCATTTCGTCGCCTTTTCTAGCGCTATTAAATGCTCGTCGCTTTCTCTCTCTCTCTCTCTCTCTGCCTGCTCGCTCATACGTTGTTATCTACCGAATAAGCGGAGGTGAATGCAAACCCATCGGTGGCTCTTGCTAATCGTCTCTGGTGTATTTTAGCGTACGTGACGGTCATACAAGAGAAAGAGAGGGAGAGAAAAAGAAACAGAGAAGAAGCGACGAGTTGCACTAAGCACATTCCTCGATGAAAGGCGCCCACTCGTCCGAGAACGGCTAGAAGAGGCATCGAAAAGAAAAATAATAATTAGAAGGCGCCTCGGACCAAGTCACTAACTCGGCACCGTTCTAACGAGGCCAATTAGCACTTGATCCTACTTGGATAACGATCGAGCTACCGATCTGCACCGAGCGTGCCTTCTCTCTACTCTCGTTATTACCACCCCGATGGAACGTTTCTTTTTTCAAACGTGCGATCGCATCACGTCCTTTCTTTGTTTGATGTAATATTTGTTTGATGAAGAGGGGGAAAACGTAGTGCGATCGATGTTTTCAAAGCAAGATTTTATATTGGAGTCGTTGTGATAAATGTCTCGTATCGTGGAACGGTGAATTAATTAATTTTATGGCCAATCATTATTAAGACTCTTGAATTTTCACTCATGTGAGACATCTTAACAGACTAATGAGAGCGTTTCTAGATTAAAAATAACATAAAACTTGAGAGATGAGACAAATTATTAATAAAATTGAATAAATTATTCGCAACGGTCAACCTGCATCGGCTATCATCAGTCTGTTAAAATGATCCACTTGATTAATTTATGCTTCAAGACACAAACAATGACACGATTAATTGAATTGTCAAAATTCGACGATCTTTGTTATAAATTGGCATACCAGCGAGCATTACTGATAACGGAGTTATATCGCTACGTTACGATCACAGTTACCCTATTTCTAGATAAAAGAAGTGACCCGATAATGTATATTAAGGGTACGTAATCGCGCACCGACGCACTCACACACGCGACTGGGATGAGAATTACAGTAGCTCCATTCATTCCTCGTAACTCGATTAAGGGTCAGCCATACAACGCAATCGCTAACTCGTCTCCTGTAATGCTCCGATTTCTTTATTAGACGTTTCACCGTCAATGACCAAAATCGCTCTCCGTTTATTACGTCGTATTTTCTCATTCGCTAAGACGTTCCCAAAATATCGTATCAATACTTCAAAGCGCATTTTGGAAATTAATTAGAGTCGAAAATGTCAAGGTCACGATATTAAGTCAACCGACGTTTCCTATTATCAATTTTTGCGGCTCAGTCGATATCGATTTTTATAATTCAGCCGATCTTTGCCTCTCGCACTTTATTATCGCACATTCTTATGATAATAAAATGGACTTATCAGACTGTGAATTCGAAACAGTTACAGAGGAACTCGCTATCTCGAGTTAGCCTACGATGCATTCGATGCTCGTCGAAATTGGAAAGGAAGAGTCGTGAGCGTTTCCTCGTTAGATAGGAGAAGGTTCTCCTCCACTTGTCGTCGATGCCGACTCGTGTTCGAGAACGGAATGGCCTCTTACCGACGAGAATAGCACCCTCGCAAAGCGCGAAGAGGAGACGGATTATAAATAGATCCGACCACCGACGATATCGCGGTCGGACGCATCCGTTGTTACTCCACGAATGGATAACAGTTATCACGATGCCGCTGATCATCATTCCAATCGTCCGGTCGGATCGATCATTCTCATTGGCATCGTCATGCCGAAAATTGAAGCGATTAAGAGAGACCAGATCAAGTGGGCCCAAAGGTCATCAATTTTTCAGCGCAAATACCTCTCCTACGTTGCGAAAGAACACTTTACGATTTCCTCCTCACTGTTTCTCTCACAATAAATCTATAAGCGAAACACATGGCCAAAACATGACACTTGACCCGACGTGACCCATCTCTCGAACTACCCGTTGTATTTGCACGCCGAATGATCCTGAGAAGCGACACACACACGCGCGCGCGCGGTAACCAATATTGGACGAGTGGCGCCGGCCGCTCGCTTTATATCTGCTTTTTCGTGGCGCGATGCGACCGGATCGACGGCGAGGACGACGAAGACAACGACCGGATTGATGTAATTGCATGACTGACAGCTCGTCCAAAGTGACCGATCGACTGTCAAGAGGGGCCCTCTGTCGCGCTCATAACGTATGTACGTGCGCGTACGTAGGAGAAGACCGGATCCTGTGGGACGAGCCCACCCAACACCGGATATTCTCTCTCACACACACGAGCACTCTGGTGTGTAACATTTTCTTACGAGCGCGATCCGCCGCTGCAGCCATCGGAATGGCACTGACCCTGCCACGTCGGTCTGCTTCTGTCGGCCCGATAATTTGCTACTTGCGGTTACCATCGACGCGACTAATTACGAGACCGTCGGCGTTGGCGGCGTGCGATCCACGCAGCCCCTCCGCGACTTTTTACGTCGCATTCGCCCACCGGGAGCGTACCTTCGCCGTCACGAAACGGCGTAAAAAAAGATCGATAAGATTTATCGATCGATTAAAAGTACACTCGGCGCCCGGACCGAAGGAATTTCGATGAAAGCTGCGCCGATCTCGTGGACCGCGACCGCCGCCTTCGTTAGTGTCCATCGTATCTGAAAGCGATGTCGCGTTATCTAGTTAACGAACCGAGATATTCTGCGGTTATTTCCTGGGTTATTCACGACCCGTCGTGGAACGCGCTCTCCTCGCGCGGCCCCACTGAGGAAAGCGAATCGCGAAGGCGTCACGGCGGAAGATCGATCCGGAATTAATGACGCGTGCATGCACGCGCTACTTCTGCCCGCGCGTGCAGCCGTATCTTTTGGTACTTAAGGCTCAGACACAACGAAGAGAGTAAGGAGCAAGGAATTAAATACAGGGGATTCGGGACAGGGAATTAAATTTTGACACATGGCCGGCCTATTCACTCCACAATAAATAAAAGGAAAACAGTGATAACAAGGAGGAAATACATGAGGTGCTAACTCGAAGGAAAAATCGAGTAAAATGATAAAAGTGTTAATTTGATGACAGTAGAGATTCATTGGAAAATAGTACAAGTGGTGATCTCGTTTGAAAACGTTCTTATGTACCTTATTTTCTGTTCCTTTTATTGTGTTTCAAATAACATAACTTGCGGAAGGGTTGCGTTATAACGACTAGTACTGGTTCCGTGTAGCACATAGCAATCGTCTCGCTTCCGAACGACTCGCAGTCTAAGGATTAAAGCGACCCCAGCTTCGTTTTCTAGCCGATAACGCGTGAACACTCTGGGAAGGTATTTTTTTACTTTGTACACTTCACGGAATTATCGTTTTTACCGCTGCCTCAACTTCTGATTCTTAATCGACGACTAGAAAAAATGTTACGGATTATCGTCCGTAAGTTGCAATGAAAATGACAGATAATTACCACGATACGGTGTCTCAGTTCGAAAGAATGAAGAATGACACAATATAATCAATGATTTGTCTCCGTTTCAGGGTTTTGGGGCTATCACAGGCAAGGTTACTGTCAAGCTGGCTTAGCAGGCGCGATATCTAAGGTAAGCCAAAAAAAAATATGAAATATTCTTCTCGTTCGCTCTGGAAGTTTTTCTTCATTCTTTATTTTTTTCATTCTTTTCATTCTCTTCGAAATATTATATATATAATATTTATCATACAATTATATTATCATTATAAACAAATACAAAATAAGTTTTATACGCACATGTGTATGTATAAAACTCATTTTGTATTTACTTATCGACTATTTATTTCTCATCACTTTCTGCACCGGTTTATTATCACGAGATGACGTTATATTCAACTGAAAACATACCCTGAGCCTCGACATTCTGAATCTACACATGAATCTACACACGAAGAAGACCCACGCCGCGCGTAATTTAGCGGTTTAAACGACAACCGAAAGCGCATCGTGCAAATGTAAATCCGACAAACCGCCCCGTCGGGCGCCTCGGCGCTTGCGACGTCTTCAAAGACTTAGAAGGCGACACGAGGGGGGTCGACGAGGGCCGAATATGGCCAGGAATGCGAATTCCTGCCTTACGCACCTCCGTCGCTCCGGGCATTCGTATTCGTGCCATGGCGCATCCGCGCGCACAGTGCAGAGCCGAACGTCGGGCCTCTCTCGATTGTCTTGTCCAAAGCTCGGTTCCTCGTCGGGCGACCGGCGGATCGCGGCGGTGCCCGACGACGTTGGCGCGATGACCGTACAGACCTCGCTCGCTCTTTTGCTTGCTTTTCGTCCGAGACGCATCTGCAGATACGCCTACGGACGTTTGTTGCACCTGTGCGATCCCCACGCGTCGATACCTGCTCCATCCGCGCGGCCGCCGTTGCGATAAGCATCGGCGACGATCGAGCCGTCGACAAATCGGCAGCAACTTTCACCGATCCGTGCCGCGGCGATCATTTCCGCTCAATTGAAAAATTTCGCGACGGCCGACCGTGTCGACGCGGCGCTACACACCCGTCAGTTGGCGGGTTTCGCGATTCCCGTCGGGTAACCTGACGACCACGACGACAGCTGATCTCCTTCACGGTGAGAAGTCCCGGCGCGGGAAGATCTCTCGTAGCAACTCGGTGCAACGAGTAACGTTATCGCGCAGCGGACGGCTTCGATTGCCCACCGAAGAAATAGTGGGACAATTTCGCGGATGCTCGGCTGGCTGGCTCGCCGGTTATCTCGCCACGGATGTATAATTCAGAATTGCGCGACTATATGGCGGATGTTTAATGCATGTCGCCAGTCGTACCCCGATTCCTAGCTCCGTTTCAGCATTCAATGTTAATACGACGCCCGCGCTCAATCCCGATCGCACACGCTCGCTTATATAGTGCATATTGCGAACGTGATCATTTCAGATGTACCCGATGACTGCTGAGAGAAATCGACGCTCGTTAACACATCGACTGCCGAGTACGAGCTGTCTCGTAGCTCCGGCGTGCGGAAAGAATTATTCTTTGCTTCATTCGCCAACTACGAGTTAACTAGCGTAGGTTTCTTGTGTTATTTTTTGGGAGGGGGGGGGGGAATTTTAGATAATAGATATAATTAATAGATTTGATTTATCGCGCTCATCGTTCAGCAGCAGCTCTCATACACAGTGAAAAACATTTTGTAGGTGTGTTAAAATCGGTACTTGTTAAAATTATTGTGTTAAATTCTTAACATACCCATGTGTTAATTTAACATATCGTGTTTATATTATTTCAATATTTTATGTTGCTATTTCAATATATTCTGAGCTAATATTCAACATATATAAGTGTTAAAATAAGGGTAATTAATTAGCATGTCAAAGTAACTCGCTGATTTTTAAGTGGCAGTGAAGTGTCTAATGTTACTGTAGTGACCAATGTGTTAATTGAATTTATTTAATGGCAATCGGTACGGCTCGGGTAAATTTGGCTCTTCGCCGCGAATAAAGTCGTATTATTACCCACCCTGCCGTTCTCTCTCTCTCTCTCTGGTCTCTTTTGGGAAAACAAACGCCATTGTACGACGACCGGGATGCCGGAGAAGCCTCGCGTGCGCTAAATCCCCTACAGCGTGATTTAGTGGGCCTCTCGACGCCATCGAGTATGCGATCGACCATCGATCTTCGCGTTAAACCGCCGCTGCTGGTACCAGGCTCTGTCTGTGTCTGGTACCGCGACTTATCCGCCGAACGATCTGTATAAGATCGATCGATAGCCGATCGGTATCAATCGATTCGACTTGGCTCTCAGTCCAACTCCCCGGGTACGCGCGACCCTCGATTCGACGCTTGAAATATAAGTGCCCCGAGATCCTTTCGTACAAACGTATTTTTATTCCAACCGAGCCTTTTCTCGTGAGAAGGGGGAGGGATCGTCTTGTGCGAGATTCGAGGTAAATCGATTGGCAAGATCTCTTTGATCTATGTTCGTACGAACAATCGAAGAAGATAATACAAGCACGATTAAGAAGAAAGGCGGCAGATACATCGAGCAGTGTGTCTTAGCGGCCGTTTTGCGACTATTGAAATTCCTCATCTCTTCAAGCTGCGTGTGTGTGTGTGCAACATGTATTTTCTCTATCTCTCTCTCTTTCTTTTTATCGAGATTAATTTAATTTCACCAATCTTATCGAAATTTATCTAATTTCAATTTGCGTTAATTTTCGATATAATATTTATGCTACTGTTTAACGTAATCACGTTGTGTTGAATTAACACAAAAGTTTGTATAGACTGTTTCGGACATGTGAAACATGTTAAATTTAACACAGCATTTTTTACCGTATAATATCGGGGAGGAATATGAGAAGTGACGGCTTTATCGCGACTTTATCTACAACCTCGTCGAAGCGCACGCTCATAAATCGAGGCACCCATTGCGGTTCGAAATTTTGTCGAACCAAACGCACCCGTTTATCTCGCTCTCGCACACATCGGCAGCTCCACGTCCATCACGCGTGCACGCATCGGCGTGCCTCGCTCGTAACAATTTCTTGCCTTGTCAGTGGCTCGCACGCCGCTTCCCCCTGCGACCCCCGGTTTCTTGCCCGGCAACGGTGCACGATCTCGCGAGCAGCGTTCGGGGAGAGTGCACTTAACCGCAGCACACTTATAAGCGCGTTTGTGCGCGTATACCCGCTGGCTGAAATTTCACCATGCCCCCTGGTACATATCGCAGGCGGCGCGCGGTTATATTTCAATCTCAGATGGGCCCCATGTATCCCCACCTCACAGGACCCCTCCCCCACTTCCGCCAACCCTTCGCCCGGCCGCCTGCACCAACCCTTCCCGATCGGCGCCAGAACACAACTCGTGCCGGTCGTGCCTCTCGTGTGGCGGGACCGAATCCGACTGCCATTGTCTCGGTTGCAAATTTTTCCCGTGTATAAGCATCGACCCCACCCCTCTGCCCCGCCGCTCCATGGGGGGTACATCGTGTAGACTTATTCTCGCTATCCGCCCGCGCACGGTTCACCGGGTCCTGCGCGTGTCGCCTGACCGCTCGACGACAAATGCTCGTATTTGCTCACACTACCGTCTGGCTAATCCGTTTAGCAGGCTCTGCCGGATGACCGGTGAAACGGAAAAATGGTTCAACATGCGCTTTAACGGATTGAGAGCCGTGTCACTTATATTTGCGTGACGCGTGAGCTTCCACGAGGGTCTCATCACCCGTTTGTGGCCGACGATTTTATTCATCCAATTGTGTAGAAATAATTTCACCAAGTGCTTGTGAAATGCCATCATTATGGCGGTTATTTTTGCTATTAGAAAGAAAAAAATATCTAAAAAATAAAAGAATAATTATTCGGTGGCTACTGATGACATATTTACTTATATTAATATACATGTTTTTACACTAAGAAAAATTTTGTGAAATGAGAAAATATACATTTTCTTCATGTGCAGCTTGTCATGAAAATAATTGTTCTATTTAAATAAAAGAATTTAAATTTAAGTAAATATGTTATCCGTATCTGAATAAATATTCTTTACTTTTGAGATATTTTTACTTTCAGTGTACTTGATAGATATTTAGCCCAAATTATTCCTAATGAAGCAATAATATTAATGCTATAATTAATATTATTAATTGGGCGTAACTTGATTATTAAAAAAAAGAGCGGTTGTATCGACAAAATCGTATCACCCCCGTTCAAAAGAATACTGCGTCCACTGAATAAATTACGCGTTAATGCAACAATACGTTGATATAGTTGCTGATCAATCGTCGGATCACCTGGCAACTCATTACGGCAACCGTATAACTCGTTCAACGGACTAAACGTTGTGCCTGAGAAAATTCTATCCGTTCAAGCAAAATTTGTTGACTCTACCACTTTTCTCAATACTCGGCGACAAGTTTCACGTAATTTGTCATACGCGATGGCATTCGACATATTAATCCACCGCATCTATCCTAATCACTTCCCACGCGTAACGTGCGGTAACGCATCGATCATAGTCTTCTCTCGAACCGCTGGCATGAGTCATGAGCCGAAAGACGGTCGAGTCAGAGCCGGCCCGACCTCTGATTCATCTCCGCGACGCGTCAAAAAATTCATTCTTCAGGTTCGGCCGGCGGAACGGTGGCTTTCCACTCGGTTCGGCAGCCGAGAGGGGCGCAGATGGATGGCGGCCGAGCGCAAAAGTTACGGCTGTCGCATTCGGTTGCACCCGCGCATCGTCGAGTGCATCGGGACACCGCTTGGCTGGGCGTGCACGTGACTCGCTCGCACGTTTGACATTGTTGGCCAACGAGGAGGGTCCATTGTTCCCGTGCGAATCGCGGATCGCCTGGTCGGCTTGCGTTGCGACTCTCGTCGCGAAATAATAATATTCGCGGCCGGCGACGAACGAGCGGCCGCGCCGAAAGACGCGCGTTCGACTTGGCGCCACCCTAAATCGTCTGCGCGTCTTATCGATGCGCTCGACGCTTGACAGCTCGAACGTTAACTTGTTTGGCAAAAAAAAAAAGGAAAGTATAGAGTTCCACTCGTTTCGTATACCTTGGCTTTTACGCGAAGAATTTGTCGACGTTGCTTCGGCATAGCGACGAGGAGAGAGAGAGAGAAAGAGAGAGAAAGAGAGAGGAGTGCAACGGATACGCGTTTTCGCTGGTTTCTGATAAGCAATCGCGAGTCCATTAGGACCAACGCGGCCTGTGATTGCGCCGACAGTCGGCTTACGAACGACGACACCGCGCTGTAATTCCACCGGAACCGGGAGTTTACGTCGCCGACTCGTTACATCCGCATTGGATTCTTCTTGGGCGGCTTGGAGGTTAAAAATACATTCTTTCCGATATGCCGTCGGTGACGATTAATCCTAGAATATTCTAACTTTCAGACGCACATATTTTTACGAACCTCCGTTCCGCTGTGTTTCTCACTCCGCCAATTTTTTATTTGTTTTATATTTTATATTATATTTCTGATTTAAACAAAGTCTTCGAGTTTTCCTTTTTTTTTTAATCAGAAATGCCGCAATTAAAAAAGAGAAAAAATCTCATTGACTCTGTCATCTTTGAACGGTCAATCACAATAAATTGTTTAAAATGTTTGTCAACCCGGCACGATCTCCGCTACTTTTTGCGCCTCGGAAAACCGCGACGCAACCCGAAGCACCCCCGGAGAAAATGCCTCGCGTCATCGAGTAAACTTTTCACCGTGACACCGATACCCGTGGTTGTTCATTCGTGTGTCCGCTTGTTCATCTGTCCGTCAACGAGCTAATCACCTCGTGGTGGTGGGTATCTGTTTCCACCAGTATCTCGTTCGAGCAAAGTCGAAGGAAGAGCCGTTATCGCCGGAGAACGATACGTCTTGGCGAGGAAAAATCGACGTCACCGACGAGGGGCGACTCCCCTCGTCATCGTGCAAGCGCGTTTTAAATGTGCATACGCACATACGCGCGATGTCTCGCCGATCGCACGGAGGAAGAAATCGCGGGGGTTGAGGGAAGAGAGGAGAGGCCGCGGGCTGAACAGCGAGAGAGTTTCAGGTGGCCATTTAAGGCTCGGACATTTCGTTCTGTCACCGTGTTCCGTGTTCAACGTTGTGCGACGCCGCAAGGAAACCGGCCACCTACGCGCCGGTGGTCCTTTTCCCTCTCTCTCTCTCTCTCTCTCTATCTCCTTTACTCTCAATCTCGCTCTCGCTCCCTACCTTCTCAGCGGCTGCATTGTTTTATAAACGGCTGCCGTTTCTCATGATAAGCAGAGTAAAACGAAACTAGACGCGCGCTCTCTCTTACCTCGCCGTCGTGCCTCGCAACGTGCGAGCCACCCTCGCCACCGAGCGATGCCGTTCTCGTTCTTACGCCGTCAGCCTCTTCGCTGACCTTCTCATCGGACCTTCGGCTTCGGTCTTCTTCCGGTCGGCGATCGTCGAGATAATAACGGGCCGAGTCGCGGGAAAAATTCCGCGAGTGTATTATACTCCGCATCATGCGTCCAGAAATCCACACTCGCTCGTTCCCTCCCTCTCCCCCTTAATCTCTCGTACGCTCTGCTGTGCGTGCGTGTATGTGTGTACGTGTGTGTCTAGAGTTACGGAAGATAATCCCGCAATTTTACGCCCGTCGACAATGCAAAAACAGCCCGCGGCCATAATCTAATAATCCCCGGTAACATTATTCATCGCAATTACGAGATATCGCGTGTCGCGCATGTAAAAATGGAATCTCGTGTTACCCGCTTTCTCATCCGCGTTGCGTTCTCCTTCTTTCTCAGCGCACTCGCATTAACGCGTCTGCCCTTCCCACTCCCTTTTCTCTCTCTTTCTTTCTTTCCTTATCTTCCTTCCTCCCTCCTTCTCTTTTCCCACTTAATCCATAGAAACTGCATCTTACTTCCCTGCAGCGGCGGATCCTTCGCGTGGGTGAGCACATCCGCGCGTGGGTGCATCCCAAGAGAGTGTAACGACATTGTCACGCGGTTAACACTTTGATCCCGGCGACATTTGAACGATACCTTGGCGGATGTCAAATAAATTAATCGGATCTCCTTTCCCGTAAATTTTAGAACCATTTCCCTTTCATTTTTATACATTTTTTTCATTGATCATATGTGGGGAAAAGGATGTAAATATGGAGCGGTTTCAAATGTTAAAAACTGTAATTTAAAATGTAAATATTGAGTGAATAATTGCCAATAATGTTAGCACATACACCTAAGAATATATACCATTAGTTATTAAGAACGTTTATTAAAACGTACAACTGTCAAAAGGGTACATACATTTTTTTCACCACATGTCAAATCGAGGATCTGATATATATAATTAATTATATGTATAATTATATGTATATTAATTATATGTATAATTGATTGATAAAAATATACGCTAGACGGTATTTGAATTCTCCTCGTTCTCGTTTCGCAAGTGTGCAACTGTATATATATCAAACTCGAATGAAATGTAATCTTGGATGGAAATACCGCTGATAACATAATCTCAGGTGAAAACACCACTGAAATAAATTTCGCCCGATACGAGTATAATTTTAATATCGTTATAAAAGACCGCTCAATAGGCAGTGACTTCGTTTTGACGGGCGAGCGCGACTCGATCTGAAAGTATAATCGTGCAAAAGTAGCCAACGTTTTCCGTTCCGTTTTCTATCTGTCGTCATCCATATTGCATGATCTTATCGTGGAATGTGCCTGCGCATACACGCTCTCTTATGATCATTCACGTGGACCCGCGCCGATTAATATGTATGCAAGAGGGAGACGGGGTAATCTTTATTACTTCGGCACCGCCGTTAGGTGGGTGCGTGGGAGTTACACCGTTACGATACGTAAACTTATTGGCGGTGCACGCGCGAGTGAGATGGTTCGCAGGGTCGCGACCTCGAGAGGACTCGGAGGGACTCTTGCGATTTCTTCGCTCCGCGGATTTCCTCGCGAGTCGGGAACAATTTCGCGTGAATTCGACGGTAGGCGGATCTTCATGTCGCTCGGCTTCGATGGAGAGTCGGATACGAGTGCTTCTCATGTACCCGCCAACTGTACGGCAACTTTCGATACGCAGCATGGGAATGACAGGCGCAAAGGGTCAACAGTGCTGAGTATGTCGACAATTTCGAGAGCCACTCGAGTTCTCACGTACCGATTCAACGAGGTCTTACATCGCGGGCGGTGTACCCGTACGCGTGTACGTGTGCACACGCATGTGTGAACCTCTCGAGATGGTTTCTCTATCGCGTAGAGAGCGTTTAATAATTCTCCACTGGGGAAGAGAGAGAGAGAGAGAGAGAGAGAGAGAGAAAGCTCTATCTCGTACCAGAAAACAAACGAAAATAAATACGGCATTTATTCAGTGGCAACGTAAGTGGGATTCTTGCCTCATACGCTGTGTCGCATTTCCGTTTCACAAAGTAGCTCATTCGTTATGTCTGGCCTTTCACGGGCACGCTGAAACAGTACATCGATTTTTCCACGCCTCCGCTCCGAGGGAACCGCGCTCTTTCTGCGTGTGTGTGTGTGTCTGTGTGTACCGGCTATACCTTTTTGGAGAGCGCGTACCAAGTGGCTGCGAGTTACGACGCGCGTATCTCGTATTGTCGGTGCTGTCGCGCATCAGTTACACGCCGCTTGTGACGATTAATAATTTTTGCGCGGCCACAAAGAAATCCGCCGGCCGGTCGGCGTAGTAGTACCGCGCTGTGCGTGCGTTTAATACGCGAGACAAATGTCGCACGACAAAAACACGGTTACTTCTATTTACGTATCGCGGCCATAAATAATACACGCTGCTGTTGCTGCGCATACGTGATATGTGCGGGTGATGCATTTAACATTCGCTGCGTTAGCTTATTTTCATAACTCGATGCACTTTTTAATTACGAGCGCTTGTGCAATCGCGTTCAGCGCCTTCGCGAAATCGAGGCTCCATTCTACGCAGTTCGCGAGGCTTTCATCAGCGACGGCAATCGTCGATTTACTCAGGTAGAACGAATTTCTAAAAGACCTCTTAAACATGCGTGAAAAACATCGGAAAAACAGGACGTCTTTAAAACTATTTTTTAGAAATTTCTTCCGCCTGGGTACCATCCGCGCAGAGGCGATCTTCTCACTTTGTACATCCGGAGACCGCGATTGAACTAAGGCTATTAACCTTACAAGCCTCGAAGCTTCGAAGGAAACTTCGAATTTTTGAGTTTTGGCCGAAGTTTAAGTCGACGTCTCGAAAATATGTTTTTCAAAGATCGCAATCTTCGCGCTTCGAAGTTTTGGAGCTTCGATACTTTCAAAATTCGAATACTGAGCACCGAGGCTTCAAATCTTCCAAGTGTTCGAAACTCGAAAAAGAACACCGGTCGTAGATTAAACTGTGATCACTCACTCACTTTTACTCCTGCAACTCCTGTTTTCTCATTCCTTCTTAATCTTCAAATTTTATCGGAATGTTTAACCCCGATGAAAAACTGTAATGAACGGATTATGAAGAAGAAAGTCTGTCTCACGAAGACCACCGTGGTGTGTCGTGCGTTTAGCATGCGTGACGCAGCTGTGTGCAAACGCGTGCGGCGAACGTGCGGCTTGCACATGTATGTGTAGCGAACGCTTGATTTATCGCATCCCGGACTCGGGCACGAGCCCTCCCCTATCGGGCGGTATTATCTTATAAATTAAAAAGAGAAAAGAATTAGACTTTCGTGGGTGCGTCCGTTTCCTGGTTGCAAGTTGCCCGAGGCGTTGGAAATCGCATGCGAACACTCGTCGTTTCTTTCGTTCTGTACGAGTTATTTTATCCTTCAAAGAAAAAAAAAAGAAGGAGAAAAAATAATATATGAGAGCAATCGATGAAGGCGAGCAACGATATTGCATGGGATAAATTAAGCATGAGACCGGAACGATCGCAAAACGATAAAATGGCGATCACAAAACCGGAATGTTTTGGATTCGAGAGACGTGGGATGTCGAAAAATTATAATTCTTGTCCCACGAGCGGCACGTGAAAAATCATATTTTTACCCACCGTATTCAATTTTGCTTACGAAAAGTCCCCAACATGTCGAAGAAACATCGGGACCAACCAAAAACATCTCAAGTGTGTTAGCAATGCTTTCTCACTATCCACGTTGTGACAGGAGTAGAGACTCACGGACGATTATTTTTCTATTTATTTCAGAATGACGAAAGAGTCTTCATAGGCGCACCGGGGAGCTGGTACTGGCAAGGTAAGACTCTCCACTCTCAAAATCATCGTTTGCGAGTTGCATACCTGTAGGACGAATGCGAGCCGGAAAATCTTTCGTTCAAGCCATCACGCTGATGTGCACATTATTTCTCTCTTTCTCTCTCTTTCTCTCTCTCTCTCTCTCAATCTCTGTTTCTCTTTTTCTCACGGTTAAAATCACGTAATCCACGGCGTGGCGCGACCGAACGGGAGCGGAACGAGGACGGACGTTGATTAGCGATTAGAGAGTGTGCGATTCCGCTGGGTCTTACGGAGTAATTTAGTGGGGAATTTCCTTAACAAATTGCAGGTCAGATATACTCGATCGCCACCGACATGAGGTTGAAGTTCGTGGCGTCGATGTTGTTCATCTCCGAGGCCGAAGTATCAGGTATCGCGTACAAACACACGCAGGCGCCCCCCGTATTTATTAAAATACACCGCCNCCCCCCCCAACCGAACCCCCTGTCTCTAATAAGCTACCATTCTCTCTTCGTATTGACGACTTCTCTCACGCGCCAACAATTAACAACACGTGTTGCTTGTGTTCATAAGAGACGGCTTTTTGTTCCGAGAGTGCGAAAACTGACGTGACAACCGAGAGCGATAAGAATGATGTGCGTTAATCGCACAGGAGGAAGCGTCTTCGGAGCGCCAGGTTTATCAGAGTAACACGAAAAAGTATTCTCTCTTCGCACCCTCTTCATACTTGCTTGGCAGTAACTCTCTCTCTCCCTCTCTCTCTCTCTCTCTAATTTGTCGTCATGCTTAACACGATGCTTTGTTTATTTATTGATCGCTTGACGATCGATCGATTAACCATGAAAAGCCGTGAAAACGGGGAAACTCATCGGAGAGCGACCTCGTTCGCCTTCCGATCGTCGATCACGAGCGACGAGCCCGCATTCACGTGAGTCCAATTGAAATCCGTTTTCGCGCTCTCGCACCTCCGACGTGCGAAGATCGCTCAGCCGCTGTCGCGGCAATTAGCGCCGGGCGCGCCCTTCTCCTTTCAATTACTGCCAGATAAGTGGTGGGTGAGACTATTTCTAACAGGTGCAGGCCCGCTTTTACAGCTTCGACACAGTTGCAGCGAGAGAGTCGCGGTGTAATACGGATCCGACTAGAAAGCTATAATATCCCTTAATCTCGGCTGGAGAGTTTGCGCGCCAACAATGCTACATAGTGATGATCGCTTGACATTAATAGCGATATGTAATGACAGTCAGTGTCATCGTCGACGATATCGTACGCTTAGATGCTAGATTAATAATAATAATAATATTAATATTAATGATAGAACAGCAGCTTATCATTTCCATGTTTATTTCTGTCGTTCCCACAAAGTCTCGCGCATAAAATTACAAAAAAGAAATTGTTAAATTAAAGTAAATAATTATTTCAATCCTCCTTAGCATCACACTTTTACATGGACTAAATGAGTTTCGCTTAGACCGATATTTTACACATTTGGCTAATATGTGGAAAATATTTTACTTGGGAAATATTTCACTTGAATCAAGTAAACACAACTTGATCCAAGTAAAGGTTTGCTGAGGACTGTTACAGTAATTGTTTACTCGAATCCAGCGCTTTTTTCTGTATGCACGTACACCTGTACGTATCCTTTTTTTAATCATGTCTAAAAATATACATGCACCTGTACGTATTCTTTTTTTAAGTTGACACGAAAAATAATTGGTTCCAAGTGCCTCACACGGTTCTGATTCGTTAAATGCGCATTCGGGACTTTGTGGAGTGACTTGTGTGAGTTCTCGACCGCAGCGAAGACCGCCAATCTTTAAACAATTCTCGACTGCGGTCGCGGTCACGAAAACACCTGCATTCCCATCGTCACACGTTTCGAGGATCTTTCTCTCGTTAACAGCTTGGATTTGTTTCGTAGGACAAGCGGTTTCGCAGCCCCTGACCAATGACTCGAAGATCATGTCCACCAAAGAGGGCCCCGCGGAGGAGGACGACAGCTACTTGGGTTACTCCGTCGCGTCGGGAGATTTCGTCGGGAACGGCGACAGCAGCATGGCGGTCGGGGTCCCGCGCGGCTCCCATCTCCTCGGCAAGGTGCGTACCGCAGGAAGCGGTGTATCAAACGTTGAAATGAGGCTTGAGCTGATAAAAATCTAGGACTGTGGAAAAAGTGTTTGGTATTTGAGACCACAATCTCACGGTGAAAGAATTATAATCGACACTCTCTGGGAGAACAAATTCCTGAGAAAAGTGCCTGAGAAAGAAACAAATATTTTTTTCGATAGATACTAATAACACATGTTTCTACTAATATACATGTTTTTTCAATGAGAGAAAACGCTTTTCAAATGAGAAAATATGCATTTCTTTGAATCTATAATTTTTTACGAAAGCAATTGTTTATTCTGCCTTTAAATAAGAGAATTAAGAATTTAAGTGTGTTATTAGTACTCACCAAAATAAATATATATATTTTTTATTTTTTAGATATTTCTCTCTCAGTGTATGTGAAAGAATCCAGTGAAAGAATTATAATCTCCTTAAACACTGTTTTAACGATTATCTTCATTCTTATCTGCCATCGATTGTAACTTTTTGTTTCATATTCTCTCGAATGAGAGAGATTATTAACCGTTCCTTTTCTCTCGGTGCAATCATGCGGCGAGAAACGGAGGCCGAGCTGCGCGTCATCGCAGATGCTAACTCGCACCGACGCTAACTCGGAAATGTGATCGTAGGTCATACTTCTCACGTCGAACATGACGAATCCGCAAAACATCAGCGGCGAACAAATGGGCGCATACTTCGGCTATGCCTTGGCTTCCGGCGACATAGACGGAGACGGGTTGGACGACCTGATAGTCGGTGCGCCCATGTATACGGTCCCGGACAACCCGGAAATGACCATCGAGACCGGAAGGGTTTACGTGATGTATCAGGGCAGTGACGCGAGGAAGTTCCGTAAATTCGACACGAGGTAACGACACTTTGACTATCACCCTGATCTTTGCCAAATTCCTTAAGCTAGCCGACGACTAACCGGTAGAATTGCAAACTGTGATTTCGAGTTATACAGTTCGAAAAATGAGACAATTTGTCGACAAGTATTGTCGTAATTCCGAAATTCGGATGTCGAGACACTCTCTTAAGATGCAATTTTTCCGAGGTAAAGAAAAATGAATAACAATAGTAATAATCACATTTTTCAGTATTATTGATAATGCTAACAATGATAACAGTGATATTTTTGCCTCGTTGCATTGATCTCGGTATTGTGAAACTTTTCGGAGGGGACGACCTCGTATTTCTGATATTTCGAAAAAATTGCAATTCGCGAGATTGCTTGCGTTCAGCAGGAAAAGTAAGCGCTTTGTGATTATTGCTTCTGATTGCTGCACATTCTCCTGGATCTATGAAAGGTTTGAATGAATACTACAATCATAGACAATGACCATAAAGCGCTTATTAAGCTGCTTTTTATGCTGAGCGCAAGCATTATCTCGGAAATTAGAATTTCAGTATTACGACCTTCCGGAAAGTTGTCCCACATTGCAAAGTATGAGCACGATTTTTTCTCAAGACAACGCATATCCGTCGCATCCATGGGAGACTTCGCAGACAATCGGGGAAGTCCGTCACGTAATCGCGCATTGTACTTCGCGAAGTACCGAAAATGGAGCTCCCACGTGACGCTCGAATATTTCCCTCTACTCTAAGTTCATGAACGGCGCTGACCTGAAGGGTTAAACGGGCCCTGGACGGATCGCGCTGAACGGGTTCGTTGAACCGCCGCGGCGATAATGGCTTATCGTTATCCAGAGACGGCAAAAGCAACCGCGGACGTTTCGGCTTGTCGTTGGCCTCTCTCGGGGATATCGACCGTGACGGTTACGGTGACTTCGTCGTCGGCGCGCCCTACGGTGGCCCGAATGGTCGTGGCACCGTCTGGATTTTCTACGGCTCGCGGGCCGGCGTGTTGGAGCATACCCAGGTGATCCACGCGGAGGACCTGGACAACCCGGTGCAGACCTTCGGATTTTCGGTGGCCGGCGGCCTCGATCTAGACGGCAATGTCTACCCGGACCTGGTGGTCGGCGCGTACGAGTCAGCGTCGGCGATGTTCTTCAGGTAGCCGTCTGAACGAACGTTCTCTCGGATTCGGCAAACGAGATCGCTCCCATCGGTGGCGTTTGGGATTTTCAATGAACTTTTTGCGTCTATTTAGGGCACGACCGGTCATCAAGATGGACTCGTACGTGACCTTCAGCTCGGAGTCCAAGCTGATCTCCTTGGACATCAAGAACTGCACGCTTTCGGACGACACCAGAGTCACGTGTCTTCCGCTCAGGGCTTGCTTCAGGTACACGGGAGAGGGGGTCCTCTCGAGGCACAATTTCAACGTGCAATACGTGCTGGACGTGAAGAAAACGAAGAATCCGAGGATGTTTTTCCTGGAGTTGGAGGGCAAGAACAGCATGAACCATACGATCTCGGTGGATCGTGATCGGCAGTTTTGTCGCACAGTTCAAGTGAGTCGACCTTGGTATTATGCGGGATGCTACCGAAACGTGGCTCAAAACTTTGCGGGTTTGTGATATTTACTAAATTGAAGAATAAACGTTCTGTTAACATAAGTTCACGGGTCAATCCTTCTAGAGTAAATGGCGACGTGAAAACGGAAGAATATCATAGATTATACTAAACTATTTCATCATGGTAAGTTTGATGGAAAGTCGCTGTTTATTTCGGAAAGATCGATCTTCATTCTCGTTGTTTATTCTTAAAAGATCTAAGGACTTATGTTTAGATTCCTTCAGAATAAGAGTCGAATCTTCTTCAAATTTTTATTATAATCGGATTTAGTTTCTTATTTGATAAAAGTGGTGGAATTGAGGGTTGTTAAATAAAAAATTCCATTTGTTGTATAAATGTTATTCTAAAATGAGAGATGAATAATAAAATAGTGGAAAACTTTAATATTTAACCGATTAAAACGTTTATTTTTATAAATAATTTTCTATATATTAAGGTGAATATCACATGTATATCCTTAGAAAAATGTGTCTAAACTCGGTATATTGTAGAAACCCTTCATAAAAAGAGACATTCTAGTGGCAAATCAGATGCCATTTTTATCAAAGAGTCAGAGATATCCCGGCTCTTACTTGAAGGACTCTTAATGTTGATTTCAAACATCCTTTGGCCTGCGAAGTTTCGAGCAATCACTTGAATAACACTCTGTGCATTGCTATTTCTTACCGGAACGAAATTTACCATTCTCTACATCATTCTCGAAGGTCTACGTGACTCCTAATATCCGCGACAAGCTGACGTCGTTGGACGCCGAGATGCGCATGAGTCTGGAGGAAGAACGGATCCCGGACAGCCGCCGTCGCGATCCCAGATTGCCGCTGAGACCGGTCCTCGGTGCGACGACCTCCAGAAAGGACACGCTCTCCATCAGGAAGAACTGCGGCCCCGACAACATCTGCATACCCGACCTGAGGCTGAGCGTGAAGCCGAACGTCGGCAAATACTTACTAGGATCCGGTAAACGGCTGGAACTCGAAGTCTTGGTTCAGAACATGGGCGAGGACGCGTTCGAGTCGACGTACAACTTGCAGCTGCCGACCGGTATCGATTACATCAAGATCGAGCGTATCGAGACCCTGGAGATACCCGTTCACTGTTCCGCGCCGAAACAATCGAACAACAATACCCTGCGTTGCGACATCGGCAACCCGCTGCCGCAAAACAAGCTGGTGAAGTTCAAGGTGCTGCTCCAGCCTGTCACGTCCCACGGGATGAAGCCCGTCTACGAATTCCACATGCACGTCAACAGCACGAACCCTGAAAACTCGCACACCCTCGCGGACAACAAACACATTTTGTCAATGCCGATCTGGATAGAGACTGATTTGCGTGTGGAAGGCGAGAGCAAGCCCAAGGACCTTTACTACAACCCTGACAATTACACCGCCGCGAATATCACGACGGAACTCGAATTCGGGCCGGCGGTCACGTATAATTACACGATACTCAACCAAGGCCCGTCGGACATCATTGAGGCCGAGGCATTCCTCGTGTGGCCCGCGCAGACTCTGTCTAACAAGGAGCTGCTGTACTTGTTGGAACAGCCGGAGACTACGGGACCGATCGCCTGCGAGTCCGCCAACGCGAATTATCTCAGCTTGAAGGTACGGCCGATGCGCGTTCCACTTGTAGAACATCTTTGGTAGTTTTGCGATTTGTAGAGAAATATATAAAGACTGCAGTTTTTATTTCAATATTATTTTATTTTAACTTATTTCCATTCTTATCATTTAATTTAAGTCTTTGAATGATTTATTTTAATAATTCAGTAAAATTTGTTGATTCAATCGTTATTTCGTATTTTGTAGAACTCCAATATATTATTACACATTTTCGTCCCAATCTATTATTATACCCATTCTATTCCAATTTTTATTATTTTACATTTTACGGTTTCAACCGGTTTTTCTCTTGCTGAAGGAGTCATGTAAATCGCCTGAAAAATGTCTTACAGTTGGACCAGCGTAGAAGGGCTCACTTGAACTACCTCGACTATTCCGGTGTGATACTGGACGAGTCGCGATCAGGTAAGACGATCAACGTGCAGAGAGGTTTTGCGGTGGACCGCAGCAAAGTGAGCCAGAAGGAAGAGGCCGAGATCAACAGCGGCGACAGCTCGAATATCCAAAAGTCGCGGCACTCGTCCTCATCGTCCTCCTCGTCGTCGTCCTCCTCGAGCACGGCCACGGAGACCAGGAGAATTCAACTGAATTCACAGGGACAGAGGCCGGAAGTGCTCACCACGACGTACCTGGGCACCTCTTCCGAGGCCAGCCCAGCGATCGGCATCACCGGTGGCTTATCCACAACTTCGCACGGAGGCTTCCGCGCGACCGAAGCGCCCTTCGACTCGAGATTACGAGGCAGCATCGGCCACGAGGCAACCTATGAGACTCGCGTGAACCACACGGCCGGGGTGGCGGGTCGCTGGGACGAAGGCAGCCGAGTGGAAGACGAACATGCGATCTCGTCCTCGGGGAGTTCCTTTTCCATCATGACCGAGAGCGAGAGGCGGTACCAGGAACTGCTGCGGCAGCAGGAGAAGGCTCGCGTGGAGGAAGAAGCGCGCCAGAGGAAGCTGCAGGAAGAGAAAGAACGTGCTCTGCTTATGCAACGTCAACGAGAGGAGGCGGAGCGGCGTCAGCAGCAGGAGGAGGATCGACGTCGGCAAGAGGAAGAGCGGCGCCAGTCGGAGGTGGAGCGGCAGCGACAAGAGGAGGAGCGCTATCGGAAGCAAGAGCAACAACGGCGGCAAAAAGAAGAGGAGCAACGACGACGGCAGGAGGAGGATGAGGAGGAGCGACGTCTGCAGGGTGAGAGGGAACATAGATACGACGAGGAGAGGCGCTACGGCGCGTCCTCCGGTGGTTTTCACCGCACCACAGAGGGTGACTTCATCAGCGGCGACCGCGAGGAAACGGTCGCCGGAGGGCGAGATTTCGGTTCCCATTTGCAGAATGTCAGCTCCACTCAGGAGCTGGAACGGCTGTTCGGCACGTTGTCGAAGGCGGACTCGTCCAGCTACCAGGTGTACAACAGGCAGGGCCAACAGTACGTGCAGTTCAAGGCGAGGTTCCGCACGTCCGCCGACAGGAAGGAATACATAGAATTCCAAGACGGCTCCATGTTCCCGCTGCAAGACCGTTACGGGGCGCAGAGCTACGTCTCGGAATCCGTAGAACCACGCGACAGTCGATTCCTCAGGATAGAAGGTCGGTTGCTCATCGAGTCGGGTGACAAAGGTTACATCGTGCTGAAGGACGGCCGGAGATTCCCCCTTCAGGGCTCTTACACGTACACGGAGGAGAGGACGTACACTTTGCACGGTCCGCACGGGGGTGGTTATCACAGTGGTGACAACACGGACAATCAAGGTCAAAGGAGTTATGAGCAATCTTGGGGTGAGGAGTCGTCCAGTCGCGGTTTAACGTCAGACGGCGGCTACGAGAGCAGCTACAACACGCGCACACACGAAGAGAAGCGAACGGAGGAGAGGACCAGCCAGACCAAAGTCTACGGGAGGAACAACGAGCGGTTCAACGACGAATTCCTGACGGACAGACCGGAACCCGGCCGTCCGAGCTCGAGGTACAGGCGCGAGAGCGACATGGTCGACGTGCGAGAGTTCAAGGAATTCGAACGGCTCCGCAGACACCGACGGGAGGTCGACGATTACCTGGACGATGAAGCCTTCGAGAACGACTACATGAACAACAGAGAGATCGAGAACGACTACTACCAGGACGAGCGGAAGCCGCAGGAGCCGGAGTCGCTCTGCGGCATGGCGAACTGTGTGAAGCTACGATGCGTGCTGGGCCCCTTGAAGAAGGACCAACAGGTCTCAATCAGCGCGAGGTTCCGTGTGGACGCCCGGACCCTGAAAGAGATAGCCTTCCGGGAGAAAGTGAGAGTGTCGACGAAGCTGGTGGCGCACGTCACGAAGCAACCGTTCATCGGTACACCCGCCGTGAAGGTGATCCGGAGCGACGAGGTTGTTACGAACGTTGAACCCAGCGCGCCACCTTCCGTTCCAGAGGTCGTCCCGCTGTGGGTTGTGGTCCTGTCGGCCTGCGCCGGAGCGATAATCCTCTTGCTGCTGATATTCTTACTCTACAAGGTTGGTGCAGACTCGAATATCAACTTGAGAAGTAACGTGTTACTGTTGGCAACCATTACGAGTTACTTTGTTTTGGTAACGACTCGGTAACAACGTTATTTCTCTTCTCTCGTTAATAACGGTAATACAGTAAGGCCTTTGACAAAATGGCCGACTTACCGGATTAAGACAATGTTTTACACCTTAAGTCTTCGTTCTTAAGTAACCCACAATAACTGTCTCGTATCTTGAGTCTTAGACTAAAAAGCTGTTCTGTTTGGTGACAAATATTTCTACGCTAATGAGACAATCTTTCGATAACGAGCAACGGTAACGAGTTACTTTTCCAAAATAATAACTCCCCGACCCTGGATATAAGATAGAATTAAGGCTCACCAAATACCGAATGTTTGACTGTGTCTCGCGTTGCTTGCAGTGCGGCTTCTTCAAGAGGAACAGACCCTCCGACGCTCCAGAGAGGCAACCGCTGAACAGAAACGGCCATTTCCAGCAAGGCGAGGAGCATTAAGATAGAAGTGAAGACAGGAGGAAAGAGAGACAGCGAGAGAGAGAGAGAGAGAGAGAGAGAGAGCTCCGTTTTCTGTTCGGTCGAAGCTTTCGACACTTCGGCCACACCCGGTCGAATTGTAGACGAATTGAAAACCTCGGCTACGCGAGCACAAGTGCCTTGGTCTTCGGACAATCGAGGGGACGAGCACGTTGCGTGAATGCAATTCGCGGATGCGGTCGCGACGTTCCCTCGCGAGCACACTTAGCGTTCACGGTGCCTTAAATCCGAACGGCAACCGAGTGCTTCGCTAAGGTGCTGCATTGAAACGGTTCTGAGCGACGGTCGCTACTCGTCACTCGTATACTGCCACTGAATACTCCTTCCAGCTCCTGCAGCTCGACCACGCAAGTTTCTAGTCAGGAGACGTTCTTCTTCTTCTTCTTCTTCTATTTTTTTTTTTTTTCGTTTGTTTCTTACCGTTGTGTAATTTACTTAAGCCACGCGTATAGTTGGCAGATACGAACGAATATCTCGGCATTCTGATAAATCGTATCTTCGTTGTATATAAGTACATAAGTGTATAACGTACACGTTATTTTTTTGTACCGTTATCCGCGGCTGGAGCGCCTTGGTGCGCGCGCGCGTCTCTCGTCGCTTCCGCTGGCGTCCGCTGCCTTTTTACGGTAAATTAGCGTTATTCTTCTGTCCGCGCACGATCGGCACGATCTCGAAAAGGATCTCGTATCTCGCCGATGACACCAGCGGAACTCGCTTCGGAATGTCAGAAACGTCAATCGGTGAGTCTTCTGTTGCGACCCCCCTTTCACACGAGACACTCTACGGTCGGACGTTGTGTAATCTGAATTAAGGTGATACACAATGTCCAAATAAAAATGTAAGAATGTGCTGAGCCTGCAAGCGATTTTCAGATGTCTTTTGCATCTTCACATATTATTCGGACATTATTGGCACAACGTCTTGTTAGCGGCATATCAAACGTTCATCCTGCTAATTGTTCCGTTTGAAAGGGGACTGAATCTCTCTCGGAAGCAGCCTCGAAAGCACGGGATTTCTTGATTATTTATTAAATTTCTATGATATATATATATATATATATATCTGTATATAATATATATCTTATATATTATATATGTATATCTTACATATATATGTCGATATAAAATAAGATATATATATATATATATATAAAAGATATGCCTTATATATATATTTTTACGTATATATATCTTATACATAATACATAACGTATGCTTGAACGCCATAACAACAGCGTGGATGGCAACCACGCGTGTAAGGTGAATGTGTGTACAATCTGTAAATTAGAGATGGGCGATGTACGACTGATGAATCGATGTTCGATTCTTTTTTTTATTTTTAACTAAATCAATTGTTGAGCAGACAATTGATTTGTTAACTTCGACTGATCTGTATGTCGATAGCTTCTTAATACCTCTTCTAATAATATATATATTCTTCTAATAATATATATATATAGCTTCTTAATAATTAAATATAAATGTATATAATAATAACCACGTTATTAAATTGCAATACTAAACTTGACTGACTGTACTCTTTACTGGGCTCCTATATGTATGTATGTGCGTGTGTAATACTCAATTTGAATTGCCTTGAGTTTGTTCTGAACGACATTCTGATTTTTCATCTTGTCAAGTGAGGAAAACTTTTACTCCTCGTTTACTTTCCACGGCAACACTCGATGACGCCAGATGCATTTTACGATTCTAACGAATTAGAAATCGGTAATTTTTATAATCTGTTACTTTTTCGAATGTCGACTGTCTCTTTTCAATATCGCCCATCCCTATTGTAAATTATTAATTAATTAATTATATTAATTATGTTAATTACTAAAAAAAAACTACCTACTACGACAAGTAGACAAACGCTATCTTGCCGAGGAGAAAAATCCTCGGTATAAATAGGAAAGTAGAATGGACTTGTACATACAGCGCTAAGATCTAATATTAAAAAAAAAGGAATATACATATACATAATAAAATTAATACCATTTTGCGTACATTGCTCATTCTGTTTTCTCGATAAAACTGTCCAAGATCGTTTCGTGCGACACTTCGTAAGCTAAAGGACAAAAGATTGCACGTTAAACAGATGATTTGTACAACCATTTATTGAAAAATTACAATGACGTAACAGCGGTTGACGTAAAACAAATGCTTACTATATCAACATCGTGTGTACTGCCTGCATTGTATTGACCGTTTCCGCTGAAATCGGTGTATAAGTTACATCGTGCACAAATTATAAGAAAATTTCTCCGGATATAAAAAAATATATGCTTCATTAAGGCTCCCGTTTCCTCGCCGCGGCCATCTTGTTTTGATGACTTCAGAAACGAGAAGACACCTGCTCAAGAAAAATCTTGCGAAATACATTGAAATAAAAAGATATATCCATAAAGTGATACAGTTGCAGTCGATCGAGCAGCTCTGTGAAATAGTTCGAAAACTTTACTTTTGCTCTAACAATCAATGAATAACTGTAAAATGATCCTTTCTTATCATTTTGCTACATTAATCTTATGGCTGTTTATTGTCTGTTAGAATAAAACGAAAGTTCCCTATTTTTCAGAAATTACTCGATCGATTGCAATATTTTTATTTCGACGTATTCCGCAAAAACTTTACACGTTTTCTCGCTTTTAATGTCATTAATCAAGGTGGTCACGGCGAAGAAATAGGAGCCTTAATCTCGACTTTTTTTCTCGATAGATCTGGACAGTATCCTTCATATCTTTTTTTTTCTTCTCATTAGTAAAATGCATATAAAAATAATCTATAATGAGTACAATTGTCAGTTTGTAAAATATACTACCATATTCTCGTTAATAGGTTTTCTTTGTTTTTTTTTCCTCTTCTTCTTTCGCGTTTCGAAAGCCTCGTACAAATGGAGTCAGTTTCGAGATGTGACGATCGCTCACGGCGACGAATGAAAATGCTGTGACTGTTTCGGTACATGTGTGTAAATATACTCATGTACATGATCGGGGTTGCCGAAGGAACCGAGGTCCATTGGGATGAAAATTTTTATAAAAAATCCTGCATATGAGAGATGTAAAGTCGTACAAAAGTTAAACGCGCTCGAGGAGGTACGTATAAAAGGAAACGGTGGGTGTGTGCGTGTGTGTGTATGATGTGTGTGTTTTACTGTCGCTTACTCGGTGTACTTATATAAGTACAACGTACTTACCGGATGAACGCGATCCGATTATTATTGCTACTGCATTAACAACTATTTATTACGTCTACGCCCGGCTGTCTCGTCTGATGGATTGGGGATGGAATACGTTGGCTTTCACACGGGACACAATATGAGCGATTAAGAAATTACAACGATACATTGATATTCTGTCGGGCAGTGGCGGCAATCGTTGCTGCTGCTCCCTAAAAACGCCGATGACGTCGACCGGACAATATGTACAGGTTCAGCCGCCAAACCGGACGGCCGCGTTTAAAATCACGATCAACAAGAGTTGTTCTCGTTCGATCTCGCCTTCTAACCGACTACGCATGATCGAGATCAGACGGATACTGACGAAATACTCGCGAACTGCCGCGTTATCTCTTGTTCTTGTAAAGTTTATACATCACACGTCTAATGAACGGATGCAACAATGATTGATGTTAACACAACCGATGAGAACGACACTAAACGAGTACACACCGGGGGTCCTTGCCGGTTCACAGCGAATTATTAATTTCACGTGTATCGCGATCACGCAATTCTTAAGATCTATCTAATAATTAATACATGTTGTGTGTGTGTGTGTGTGTGTGTGTGTGTGTGTGTGTGTGTGTGTGTGGGCGCGCGCGCGTGCGTGTGCGTGCGTAAAATAAACCTTTCCCCCGCATTCCCCATTCTCCAATTGGACTATGAACATCGAAATTTTTCATCAATCGCAAACGTAGCGCGTGACGAGCTTACCTCCGAGTCTTTTTCATTATCAATCAGGAAAGGAAGAAAAAATATGAAGTAAATGCGCAAAACGTCACCAAATTTTTTCTTCATACAAGAAATATAATAAAGAATATATGAATCAGACTCTCAGAAAGAATTTACTGGTTACGACCAGTACTACGCAGTCAATCTTTGTGATTGAAAAGGCTCGGAATCTATGACCGAAACGTTTTCGGATTCATCGACTTTTTAAATCTAATAATTTTTAATCTCGTAACTACTTACCAACTCCGGCTCTCATTGGCCTCTTTCAATTAAGGATTAATATAGAATGTCCATAAGTACAATTCGGTTCCCTTAATTTTCTTTTTAATCTCTATCTCGAAATTTTTGACTCTCTAATTATTCTCTAATTATTCTCTTGATCTTTTTTGAGAAAAGCCCGATAAAAGATATTCTGTATTGACGGTAATATCATATTAAAAAAAAATATATATACTTTTCATAGTTTGCACATTTACTTCAGCGGACCGGCTCGCATATTTGTCATATTCTTTCTTCCCTTTTCGACTGAAGATATTGGAGCCTTAACCTTAACATTAACCATCAGCCTTGGCCTTAACCTAAACCATTTTTTTTTCCGTAAATCCTCGTTTCTCCTTTCTCCGTGTGATGTTGAACAAATGGACACATTAAAAAAAATGTCCGTGTCACCTACTCGTCGTGATCACTATTGAAATTTATCTTATCGTCTACATCGTTACACACATCACCCTCGTATCAGCTATCAGGAACCTGAAAGCACGAGCAACATTAATGAACGAACTTACGGATTCGTGATGAGAAAGAATAGACTAAGTACGACGCGGGGAGTCGTCCCGTTTCTTTACTTTCCACTGCAGTTGCGTGCCCACTTCGTAGAGCTCCTTGAGCGTTTCTGCCAATTGCCCCGAGTCCTCCAGTTCCTTGTATTTGCGATACAATTCCAGAGCCGCTCGTGCGTCCTCCGCTGAATCGTGAGTCTCGGATTGAATCTTCTTGCCTAGGAAGTGCCAGGTCAAGAAACGTAACGACACCATGCGATGACGAGGTAAGTGAAACAGCAAAACTGTGTCCACTATTTGCTCCGGTGGCACCACCAGATTTATCACCCTATAAAGAATGATCGTTAAGAAAGAGAAAAAGTGAATGAAAAAAGAGAAAGGTATACACACATATACACATTATCTGCAGTTTCACAAATATTCGAATGACGATAATGTATCTATTTAGAATTACTAAAAAATAAATTATCTTATTGGACGCAGAATGCGTTGCGAAACTCGCCGAAAAAAATGTCGCAACCTTTAAACTGCCGACTGTGTGCGTACCCTGAGTCCCAAAACGGTTTGAAACTCCCCTTTGTAACCCTGTCTGAACTCTTTTATCGACGTTATTTACAACACGGCTGACGGTCCAGTGAGAGAAGTTGACTTCTGGAAATTACTCGAAAAGAAGGTGTTTAAACCGTTTCGAAAGCCAATGTACTCGTTAGCGCTGAGAGACCATCGAGAGACCAAGCCCGAATTTACCTGAAATCATTCTTCAGGCCGTGGCCGACGAAGATGATGCCGTTGTCTACTAGAAACCTCAACTTCTGATACGTTGACTTCAAAGTAGTGAGATGCTTGCTGCTGAAGTTCGCATCTAAGTCGCCCGGCTGAATCCCGCTGAATTTGGTAAGGTAGTCGACCACCTGTTCCTGCGTGCTTATGTAATCGTCTATGAATGGTGTACCTTCCAGTGGGCCTTGCCTGCTTGCCAAAAGGTTTCCATGTAATTGCGACTTACGTTATATCGAGCGAGTATACACCACATTTTCGTGATGAAACGTATCTCCCAGCTAAAGTCCGATCGTTTCTCGTCGGCCAACAAGACCAGAGGGAGATTTTTCGCTTATGAGACATTAGAGGAGAATTTATGACAATTCAGATATCATACCCGCGTATACAGGTAATTCGCGCGACCGACATGTGACTCGGTTTGATGGTCGACATCTTGCCGTCGCTCCGCAGCTCGGATTCTTCTTGATTCAAAGTAACGAACTCCGCGTCGATTCCTACCAACTCTCCTACAACGATTCGGATATACGAGTAGTACTCGGACATTACTTGAGTAACAATAACGGTATTTTGTTTAATGCATAACGAACAGTGTCAAAAAAGTTGCTTTTTAAAAGTAACCAGTCATCCGTTACTCATTACCCAAGGTTTGCTTTTCAATCCTGTAGACCTACTTTGAATTGCATTTTAAAACTCTACTCGAGTGGTAGAGTAGCATTTAATTAACCAACAATAATAAAAAAATCTCTGTTCTTCTATCCAGATTGGTCAATTAAATGCTACTCTGCCACTCAATAGAGTTCTGGAATGCAGTCCTGTAACTTTTAACGGCACTGTCATTAGTTACAAAAAGTTAAAGTTACAGAACGGACCTACTGGTAACCAGTAACAATAGTCACGTTTAAAGAGCAACTTCCGCGATTCTATTTGGGCAACAGCACGGACGATGCGTCCGGAAGGTGGCGGATGTACCTTTCTGAGGCATCTCGTCCGACGAAAGTGGTGTGAACGTGATGCCTCTGGTCCCACCGCTGCGAGCGATGCACTTGTCTTCCCCAAACACGTCGTACGTGAGCGGGTTGACAAACGGCGTCGGTTCGGGCGCAGGTATCGCCGTATAATGAAGCACGCACGGTATCTTCCAGTCGAGATTGAACCACACCGCTTCCTGCGGTGTCACCGCCGATATACTGCAATGCAAACGTCGCACGTACATGGTGGGTACTCGACACGCGGTCGCATCGTTCTTTTTCTTATAATTTCACTTTTCTTTAATTCATAAAAATTTCCAAATTTATCAAAACGAAACCAATTTCCTAAATATATTTTAATGGAGGGTCACATTACCACTCCTGTGCCTCTTCAATCCATTATGCAGTGTCATCACTTTTTTTTTATAAATAATGTCCTAAGTAATCAATATTCCATAACTTTGAGTTTAAAATCGATTGAACAATATTTTAACGAATGTAATCGCTAAATTTTTAATTAAAAATTATTGATTATTCAAAGTTATTGTACAAAATGTAAATGTGGGGGGGGGGGCATAGTATCACCCTCTCCTCTATACTTAATATTTTTCCGTAAATAAATCTTTTCAAAGTGCGAAATACTCACCAGAAATCGTTGAAGATGTACCACTGCGACACTGCACTGCCCGACAATCGCTCGTGATAATTCGGCCCGACCTGCAGAAGCGCCACGATGTTCCTCCGCTCCTCGTTAGTCTTGTCGTCGACGTAACAGACAACGGCGCTGAGACTGTATTGTATTTTTTGAGTATTAATGGGAATATCAGGATTTGTACTTTTCGCCTCGGCAGCGTTGCTGTTCGCGGCGCTCTCTTCGCCGTCGTGATCGTCCCCGACGTTTTCGGCGATTATTTGTACCTTACTGTCGTCTCGGCCGTTCTCCATCACCACGTTCGTTCGCGCGGACGCGCCGTTATTCGACTCGTTCGCCAAGCCGTTCAGTTTCCGCACAGTCAGTTCTCCGTTCTCGTCGAGGGAGATCTCGATGTTGTGAGGTATCCAGGAATGCGAGTAATACAAGTGACTAGGAGGCGACGCCGACGAAGTCGTAGGTGACGGTAACACTCTCTCCGACTCTGCACGATTGATAAGCATGCTGTAGTCGACGTTCGTTTCGAACAACGTCGGGATTGGTGAAGCGACTCGTAACGCCGATGCAAATTACTTTTCTCAATAATGACTTGATAAGAACGTTATCTTTGTTTCATCAGTCACGGTAACGCAATCGCACTTATCTCAATTGAGTAACGAGTTACTTTTCAAAAGTAACTTTCTAACCCTGAACAATGTATAGTGTGGTGCAAAACTGAGTTTGGACCCGGCTGAGTTCAGAGATCAAGCCGATGGTCCATCGAGGTGAACTTATTTCTGACTAATTCGTTTTTTCATTGGACCGTCGGCTGCGTTCTGAACTTGGCTGCGTCCAAACCGCTTTGCTTCCCGCTGTATCGGATGGTTGATCCTACTTAGCGTACCCGAGTCGCGACCGACGTGCCTGAATCGACACCCGACTCGAGTGCAATTATTGCCGTATCGGCACGGCTTGGCGGTGACGGGCACGGGGCTGGAGCAGGGACTAATTTCCTTCCCGGCCAACACCTTTTGCACCACGATGTCCATCTGATTCTGCCAGAACGCCTTGTCCTGTAAACAATTGGTCCGCGTGACTCTCGTACGGCCGGGGCGCGCAGCGTGGCGGCTTTCATGCTTTGATTTCGTATCGTAGCTACAAATTGTATGTCTAGACTTGTGTTGTAAGTACCTGCTGAGTATCTAAGCCGCAGTTTAGAGCCAGTATTTGAGGTAGTTTAGTCAATTGTCGAGACTGGAGAGTAGGTGTAAATTTCTGGCAATTGTCACACCATGCGGGTGTAATTTTCTCGGGTCTTAAACTGCGGGCAAGAACACTCGTGAACGGTACCTCTTCAGCTACAAAAAGGCAAATCTTACGTTCAGTCGCGATTGCGGACGGACGCGTTGAGAAAAGGACCGAGGACCGCGCAGAGGAGAGTCGAGCGTGTGAACGCGTGAGCATTGGATGAACTTCGAACTTTGAATTGGAATCTTTTGAACATCGCTCAAAGGTGAATCCCGTCATTTTGTGCGCTTAAACAGCAACGTAACGTATCTATTGGGATAGTTTCTCTCGTTCACTGTGGTCTTCAGTAGTCAAGATACTCGCAACTAAATGTTCCTCGAACATTTCACACGCCGGACTCGCCCTCGGCCGAGGCCTCGGTCGCGTGTCTCTCGAAAGTGGCTTACAAGAATTGACTATTTCCGGATAAACTAAGTTCGACAGCAACATGATGGAATGTTTTGTAGCTTCTTGCCCACATTTGAGACAGCGATGTATGTGCATTTGTTCGGATCCAAATAGACGACTGATCTCTGTTTCTTCGTCCCGTACTTCGTTCTCTTCGGCGGATTTTTTGGTGTTCTTATCTACCCGCAATGAATGTGCATTCAAGGATAAAAGAAGAAGCGAGCATTATTAAGAGTTTGAGTAAAAATACCGTTCGATGAGTAAGATATGCATGTAACGTTTCTAACAGGTGTTCTCGGTCTAGAGAAGAGTTGATTTTTTTTTAAGGGAACGTCTGTACATCGGTCGGTCTTTGTAACAAACAAAGCGACACGAGATAGATCATCGTCGGCAATTTGGGAATGATCACTCTGTAAAATGTTAAGCCGACTTGACACCTCGGCACTTTTGCACGTTACTTTTAACACGTGGATCGTCAATCGCATATCTTTAAATTTCAGGATTCTCTCTATAAAAGCAAGATCATGCAACTTTTGGAAAATAAAAATACAAGGAACTGGCGGCTTCTTACTAAAAAAAAAAATGATGTGTATACACAATGATATCTTGAAGCGTTGTAAGGAGTATATAAACGGAAAGCGTTACCGTAACTTATCGATGTAAAGTCAAACAAAACTGTATGTTAAAAAAAAAAAATTGAAGATAAACAACACACGCTTTCGCGCGTATTGAGAAAACTCCAGTTGATATCCTAAGAATACAAGACGCAACGTCTCCGCGATATTCATAAGGATGTATATAATATGCTTATATATAACAAAACAATCCTCTCTCTCTCTCTCTCTCTGTTTCTCTCTCGGTTTACCTCTTGTTATTCTTCGGATATTTCGCTGCAGCCTTTCGCCGAGCGGACAGATCAAATAATCACATACAAATTGAAAAATAAACACAAAAAGTGCCCAGTGCGAAGGTTACACATGAATTGTGTTTACCTTTCGATGTGATCCACATATATTTACCATCCTCCTCTTGCTTCCGTCTCCTCCTCCTCTCTTCGTCGTGGCTCCTGTACCGAGAACCGAGGTCCTCGAGGATGCTCGGGAAATCCTGCTCGTTATAGACAAACGGCGGATACTTGGAGCCCAACTTGAGCCGCGCCGCCTCTTGTTCCTCCTGCTGCCGCTTCTTAGTCTCCAGGATCTCATAATGTATTTGATGCAGGATGAACCGGTTCCAGCTCTGAGGAAAATGCACAGCCGTGAGCGCAACTGTGAACGGTATGATCGGCGATCGTGAGTGAGCTACTTCACCGCTCGTACTTGTATAAGCCTGATCAAGCTGATCTTCCTCTTAGCTTCCGGATGCAGGTCGCTCAGTATGAGCCCCAAGGCCGCTGCCTCGGGCACCGTCCTGAAAGCCCTGAGGAAGTTCGCGGCCTGACAGGGCAACCCTCGCGAGATGTCCAGCATGTGGAACAGGAAGCCAAGCTCGCAGGAGAGACAGAATTCTCGCTGGCACGAATGCGAGAGCAACGCTATCCGCACAGGCTCGCAGTAGTATAGCAGCTGCAAAGCACGAACATAACGAATTCGCGTCTGAACGACGATGAGCCCGGTAAGCAAGAAATCATTGACACAACGTTGTTACAATGGTATTTTATAACATGTAACGTTTTCAAATATGCAATTCTTAACGTTGTATACAACGTCATTGTTAACGATATTTGATTCAAAACGTTAAAAATAACATTTCCACATTATGATTTTAATATTTAAGAATATTATATTATCAAGTAACAGTTTGAAAACATTTATAAAACATTACATCAGAAGGTTTATAAAATTTATATAAAATGAATGTTTTAAAAGATTGATTTAATGAATGAATTGAATTTCTTGCTTACTAGAATGGTTCTCCTTCTTTCTCTGTTATTCGCTTCATGCCTTCTCAGAGAACGTCAAGTAACAGCAACATTACATTAATGTTATATAATATCTCACTCAACAATGTGCAATATAACACGCGTTGTATATAACAGTTACTTTGTTGAATGGGGAATTATAATTGTTGTAACGTTACCGTCTATCGATGTTTACTGGGTTTATGTTTACTTCTTCATTTCTTCTAGTTTATAGCTAAATCTAGTATACGAAGAAAAAGATCGGATGAATTAATGTGAGCCGAACGCGTTTTGGTTGAAGGAAACAGAATTGCTGGTTCTTACGAAACCAATTCGGTTCTCAAGAAGCAGAAATTCGACATCCTTCAACCAAAACGCGTTTAACTCGCAACATAACAATGATGTCGCGTTAATTCAAGCAATCTTTCTCTTCCGTGTAGCTTCACCTAGGTCTAGGGCTAGGTCTCCCATCGGCTGCACTTACCTGCAGCATAGCATTGCAATAACTGTTGGGCAAGGTGGCCTCCAGGCCGCAAAAGCTGGTGCGATTGTACTGATCGAAATCGAAATCGTCGTAACCGAGCCGTGAATATTTCAACTCGATCTTACGATAACGCTTAGGTATCGCCACGAAAGCAGCGTCGCCGTCTGTTTTAGACCGTGAGTCCCCCGCGAAAAGCTTCGCGACTAAGCCACGTCGTTTTTCCAAATCGTACGGTACCTGCAAAAGAGGTATTATTTATTCTTGTCCCACTGAAGAAAAAAAAAAAACAGAAAGAAAGAAAAAGATGCGAAAATCTCTCGGTTCTCGGATCGCGGTTCGAGCTGTGCTCAGGCTGACGGGAGTTCGTGTGGATTTCGTTGCGACGACGGGAAGTGACTTCGTGAGAAGAGAAAACGTAAACAATACCTGCGCGGAGAACGCGCGTGTGTGCGTGATCATGCAGGAACCGAACCGATGCGGCGCGTCGTCATTAAAGTTACGCATACTATTGTATATGTCAATACAACCTTTATTGTTTCACTCAAGTACAACTTGGAGTATACATCATCATGCGGAAACATAGTCTACGTGTAAATATACTAATAACGATCGTGTATACGCCTACTATCGAGATTGCTGAGCGGAAATCATTGAACGGAGAAGATAAACGGACGAAAAATGCGTCGATCGCAAAATCACCATTCGGTACGGCACTTTGCAGGATCGGAGGCAGTAGAGAGTATCACGCAGCTCGACACACTAAAGCACAGGGATTATACGGAAAGCTTTCGGCGGAAGGCGTATCGAAACATTCGTTCGCGATTCTTCCTCTTTACGTTGGGGCGTTCTGCAAACGTCAACACAAACAGCTATAAGGAAATCGAGCCTTAACACTATCGGCACTGGAAATTGAACGCACGTTTTCCTTTTTTTTTTTCTCTTTTGCCCACAGATGCTGCCGCACACATATAAGCTTTCTGAAAATTATTCTCCAACGAAGTAAACATTCGAACGATTCTCCGCGATACACAGAATCTGTTTTCACAAATTATCATCTCCGTGAAGAGACGCGAAAAGGTAAGGAAAAATATCTGCAACGTCGAAGTCGCCGGTTGCACATTGATAAAAAAAAAATCTCCCAAATTCAGCTCTTAATTTATAATAAACTCCGATAAAGGTCTCTCTAAACGAAAAAATAAATTATCGATATTGTAGTATGACAATAACAAAGGAGACACACGATGCGATATTTGATGATAATTGCATTGATTTGACACACACCTACAGTATCACGGTACTTCTATGAATTTTTAAACCGATAATAAAAATATATTTAGAATTTATGCACTGTGCATTCATACGCTATACGGTACTTTAGTGTATATTAACAGAGGCATTTTTATTATATATATATATATATGTTTATATATATATATATATATTTTTTTTTTCTTATTCGTTATAAATTGTGGCACATCGTTGAAGTATTGATAAGATATTATTGGATCCTTAAAATGCGCTCCTTTTGCATATCGAGGTTTTTTTTCAATCTCATATAGGCATGATATATGTAAATATAATACTGGCCAAAACAAAAAAGAAAACAAATTATTCTTTCCTGCGAATATCGACAACAGGAGAATATTCATCATGACGCAACGTAAAAGTTAACAATTTGCGATATCGAAGCAATAATGGCGATATCGACTTTATGTCCATCTTTGAAGTTATAACAATCATATTTTTTTCGAATTTTTTCGAAAGAACTTAAGTAACAAAAACGAAAGAGGGGGGAGATCCCGGTGTAATTTTTATAGTGTATATTTACGATACACTTTGCAACTTTGCTGTTCACTTTCTGAGGTGTTGCTATTGAAAAATTAGAATACCTTGGACTAGCTTACGAAAATATATCACGTTTCTTTATAGACTACAATAATTATCACGAAATGTTATCAGTCTTAATCCACATTACAGCAAATCCTTCATCTAGAAAATTAAATATTTCAATTGCAGTGAGCATTAATACGCTGACAGCATATTGCTTATTTTTCACGCCGGTGAAATCATCACCAAAGCCATAAAGGGGCGCTCGTGTTAATATATCTCCGGAGTATGCGATACATTCGATACTGTTTATGTCTCGGCAAGTCGTGCGTAGCGAATTGCTCGGATATCACGGGTGGACTCTTATACAATGCGTTTACGTAAACTTGCAATGACAATTCAACGATACGTAAAAACAGCACACCAAGTTCGACGTCGAGTTCGTCGTCGCCAGTACGGCTCCCAAAATTTGACAAACGAAATTATAGAAGAAATCGTCGAGAGGATGTGTGAACGGAGTTCAAGGTAATTTAAGAAGAGACGGAGGAGAATATTGTAGTAGAGTGGGTGAATATTGTTTCCTCACTTGATTTCGGCGAAAAGCCTGAGGATTCGGCGCGTATCCAATTGTTCCCTGCATCTTCATTGTGCGCAAAATTTCGGGATCGATCGGCGGAGTTTTCCTGCGAACGAACAAAAATCTTATTCGTTTCTTAAGCGTAAGCGTTTATACAACGCGTGAACTTTCATCCCGATTACATACTACGTGTACGAACGAAACTTGCATAACTCGCGCACATACCTATAAACTTTTTTTAGAAATTCTTCCGGCCAATCACTCAGAAGTGGTTGTTCAGAATACATTATTGGTATTGTACTAAGCGGCGTAACGTCATCATCGAACGGAATAGGTTGCAATGTCTCGACCGGATCGGCAAATTCCGTAGGCCTAATTAAAATCAAAATATACATTTTTATTACAGACAAAATTTCTCCCGACCGTGCGATTGGTCAAACGAAAAATATTACTTCTCATTTAATCTCATAGATATATTCATATATTTTACACAGGATGTCCCAGAGTCAACATAGATCAACTTCGTGAGGACATTTTTGTTCATCTCTGTTCTACGCTCTCACGAAGTTTATCCATATTGATCCGGGACACCCTGTATAGTATGAACTCTGAGAGAAAAACATAATTTTGCAAGTAATACATGGTAATTTATTCATTTATTCCAAAGGAGAAATATATATTTGCTGACCTAGAAAACGTGTTAAATTGAGGCTCCGGGTTGTTGGTGGACATTAGATGTATCGAACCCGCCGCGTCCCCGAAGCAGAGAAACTGAGATGTCGAAGCTACGTCAAATGACAATATCATCGCGCCGCCGGTAGCAACCTAGTAATAAACGCGCACACATATCTATTTATTCTGCACACTTCAATTAAGTCTCCTTACGTCCTAGCGTGCATGACATGACAAATCTACAAACCTGATACAAGCATGTCATCGATGGCTGTACATTTGCGTATATCGTATCGAGCAACTGCATTTGTCCCAAGGGCGAGACCACCGCGAGCCGACTAGAGTAACTCGGTAGGAATCTCAGTAAGAGGGGGTATACCAGAGTGGTCACCGGACTCAACGCTCTCATTTGTCGCAGATCATAGGCCATTAAAAAGCGATCAACAGCGAGGCCTTGACGGCTAAATAAACGATACGCTCGGTGAATATTCTCGAGTAGCTCGAGGCCTTCCCGATTCTCGTCTTTGTGTCTCACCTGTTGCTGAATCCGCACGTAACGAGATAATTGCCCTGGACATCGAAATCACTGAGGGAGCCGCTATGCGTGTCGAAAGTATGCTCTACCGTTAATGTATTTGGGTCCCTGAGATCTATCCTTCCCGCGGGATTCCCCGCGCAAATAAGTCTACTGTGCTGCCGCAATATCGCACAACCGTGTTCTCCTACTTGTACCTACAATTGGCAATGCTGTAAGGGAGTTCGAGGGAAGGGGGAGGGTCCGCTTGACATTCAACTAACGAATCCTTACTAATCCAGTCTCTTTCCCCGTGGTGAGATTAAAATCGATTATCTTTTCCTGATGTCCGCCCATGAGCAGCCTGGTCGGTGAGATTTGTAACATGCACTGCATATCGTTCATGTTCAACGACCTACAACAATTCCCAGATTCTCGCTGAAAAACCTATTCTCTCCGTGATATCTCCGGTCGGTATATACGAGACGGTCAACATACGTGTGCGTAAATATCGGTATGCCCCGCCGCAACTGACACCTCAGCTGACTCTGCGACAACACTAAGATCCCCTCATCCACAGGATGAATCTGCCGTATCTCCTGAGTCGCGTGGACTTGAAAAGAGGTGTACTTTTGTAAACCAGGCCCATAGTAAGACGTTACATGACCCTATAACGAATCAGTGTTACTGACAACAGTAAAGCCACAGGGGTTCGCATAGGTCGCGGTCTGCAGCAGCCCTGAATCAATAATATTGTGTACCCCTTGATTCCCCATCCACATAAGCTCCTCAATCGTATCGAAAGTGGCAGTGGAAACTCCAAATCTATCTCCGCCATCGGCGAGCAACGTTCTAGTCTCGCGAAACTCAGCCCCGGCAAAATCTTCTCCGAACTGCTCCGCCGCAGGTACATACTCATCTCCGGGCAAGACATAATTAGTTCCTTCCCCTGAAATGAGAACCAGTTGAAAATTGAATCACGGTCCATACCTTTGGCGTACATTATCTCAAAAGTGAGACAAGTGTGACGATTCTTCTAACGACACCGAAATCATTTCATATTTCTGTTTATAATTATAGCTTTGTGAGATTTCTCTTCTCTTAAAATATTCATATTTTAGATTTTCCACGAAATAAGATAAAAGCAAATTAAACGTAGCAATAAAATATGCAGAGTAAAAAAAAACAGATCCTAACAATTTCTACGAGTAGACGGAGACTGAGCCTATTCTAAAATATTTCGCAGTTTTCTACTGGGATATAACAGCAAAATAGACGCAGAATGTGCGACACGCTTGAACAGTGCTGATTCAAACTGATTTATCCCACATTAATTAACTGACCAATTAACCACTTAATCGACTCTTAACCGATCGGTCTTTCCGCTTTAACCTTAACAGAATACCAGATGGGAAAAATACGAAAATTATTTATCCTATAATAAAACGATAAGCCAGATCTAACCGTCCGTCCCAATCGGCACATTCATCCGTGAAACACCGTTCTTCGCGAGGCACTAACGAAACGTCCGCTAAGAGCGAAGTTGCGTCTCCGCACATCGGAGGAACAGCTGATACACGACGCCAGCTGATGAAGTGCAACACATGCATGCGCGTCGCCATACGCGGCAGCGTCTGGAAACAGAGATGCTGCGCGCCGGAGATGCGAGACAAAGAGCGCTGATCGCGCGAATAGAGAAACTTCCCGGAAGAGATGCCGGCTCGAGGAACAACGGGAACGTAGCCGCGTGTCCATTTGGCGGGTTTTACTCGAGACGGCGGAGGGCAGCCGAGACGAGAGGGAGACGGCGCGAGATACGAGGAACAGTATGGGCACTCACATAGCAGCTCTTGCTGGTCCTCGCAGGTGCTACCAGCCGTGGTCTCTGCGGTGGGATCGTAGTGGCCCAACACCGGGTAATCCATAATAACAACCTTCCTTCAGGCTTCCGCGCCACGGGACATCGACGCGTCGAGGAAGGCGCTGGAACGGTGCGAGAGTCGGCGTCCTAACGGCGAGCGGTCTATTATCATAGCACTCCGTGTGAACGCGGCCAACGACGAGTTGAACAACTACCACGAGGCGAACACATGCACACGCGCGTTACGCACGTACGCAACACCGAGAACACGCACTCGCACGCACGTTAGTCGCCTAGGCAACTGTGCAACAAGCGGAACACTCGGCGGCGGGCAACGAGGCTCTACCGAATTTGGCGGACGAAGATCGCGAGGAGCGGTCGCGTCGTAATAACATGTGCCCCGTCGAGTTCTGCCGCGCACCGGAAGGAATTGTGCGGTCTGCCGCGCGCGATCGCTTTCTAATTCATGATCGCGCTACTCTGCGCGTTCCGCGAGCAAGGATCTACTGCGATCTAGAGACTCTCAGGAGAAAGTCCGGCGGAGGAGGAGGCCCGCCATCTTGCCATCGTGAGCCGGAAGTGAGCGGTCTGGTGACATTTTTTCAGCATGTCGTTTTGAACGTCGGTCGAGAGCGATCGAGAACAGCAAAACTCGGTTACGATGATGGACTTTTTTGTACTCCCATGGATCTTCGCACGTTAAGCCGGCGGCGGTGCTTTTTTTTCGTGTTGAGATTGCTCGCTGGGAAATACTGCGTTGTGATTGGTGCATTTCCGAAAGTGAATGGAAATACACCAATCGGAATGCAATATTTTGCACCCAGCAAATAAATCAGCGTGAAAATAAAGCTCGTTTCATTGGTTACGAAACATCCGAAGATGAATTTGAGACGGTCTTAAATGTAAGATCCGACTATGAAAACCGGCATTAAATGCAAGATCCAATTATGAACACTGGCCTTTGAGTGCAATCCACATTGGGACATTCTATCGGTAAATGTAACGTCATGAATACTTCCGGATTTCACCCTAAGGACGACTATCATGTAATTTTTCTTTAAAAATGGAAACGCTAAGTTCCAGATTTTCATTGGGCAAGAAGTTACATAATTGCTAAAGTCATTGATTTCACGTGAATCTTTTCATATTTTCGCCTTAACACGTTGACTGCCACGGAACTTTTCACGATTCTGGTCTAAGAAGCCAATTTGATTTAATCAAGTAATGAAGCGACGAGATAACTCGTAGTTGGCGTCCTGGGCAAGTAAACAACCTACGAGCTATCTCGTAGTTGGCAGTCTACATGTGAAAGGAAAATAATATGATCACTATTTAGAGTAGCGATCGTGTAACTTTTCTCTAGATACGGAAACATGAAAAGAGTTCGTGTGAACTAGATCTTAACCACATGTAAAGTCAGGTCTACAATTGATTATTTTTCTCACATTCGTCTGTGATTGGTAAATTTCTTACGACTTAAGTTGCTAGACCTATTGTAGATTCGGCTTGAAGGTATTGAAAATGACAAAAGTGAGCAAATTCACTAGATATTGACTAATGAAATTATAAATGCTCTGATAAATACGCTCATTTTTGATATTCAATAAAAGTCCCGTTTTTCTTGAAAATTAAGAACTTTTATTGAATACTGCTCATCGCTCATCGCGTCTAGTATGCATGATCGTAATTCTCACTACATTTTCAGATACACAATCGACCTTCAGGAAACACAACATGTTTAAATAAGTGCTCGCTGCCATTGGAATATTTCCTTAGATTTATTACATATCTAAAAGAACATTTCAATCAAAAACGACAATCACTCTACGGTTATACAACCATCGTTTTTTCTGAACGCACCCGATGATAGCGACTCTTGTGAGCGCTTCAAACTAATTAATTGAACGTAACCGAACATTATATTTCCCTTAGCTTTCTCTTCCGTCAAATGTCAAAGTGCATTATCGATCTCGGAGAGCGTAGCAAATGCGTCCGAAAATGTTGCCTCAATTCAACAAATAAAATATTATACTTTCATTAAAAACCTATACAACAACGAACCCGAATAAGTTCAAAACACGTCGTAAAACTACCCGAAGTTTTCGTACTCCTCCCTCCCCCCTGTTAATTTCAGCTCCACCGTCCATATATTCCCATGATGATGAACAGGTCCGACGAAATCGGGCAAGTTCCAACTGCGTTCACGGCCCTTCGCGTTTCGCTGCCAACTTCACGCAGCAGAGCGGATAACGTGAATCAAGGGAGAGACCCGAAACGAGCCACGAGTCGATCCGATTTCCATCCGTTCGTTTAAACAGCGATTCTGCTCGGCGAATCGCGATTTTACATTCGGGAATAACGAGAGCGAACAGTCGGCGATTCGTCGCGGAATTCGCAGCGAATGCTTGCACTGATCAGCCGCTGCGGACGGTAGGTCGGACTCGGCTAAATTCGGTTGGTCGATAACGCGGTCGGGATCCCGCTCGGAAGCGACGAATGGGTCATTGCACGGAAGTCGGTTCGTTCCGTCAGTGTCCGCGGCACGGGATAGGTCGGTCGATCCTTACGCAGCAGGCGCATTCATACACGCTCACTTCCACTCATACTCAATTCAACATTCCAAGGGCCGGGTCCTCCTGTCGCTTCTCTTCGACACTACTCTTCGGTAAGTGCGACCGCCCGCTGCATTGGCAAGTGAGTAAAATCCGTCCGTTCGCCGTTTGATGTCGGGGCGTGACCATTCTGACAGAAAGCTCGGCTCGCGACCGCGACGTTATCAAGAGCGCGGCTCGATCGTGCATGTTCGGTCAATTCAATCGAGATCCGAGTCGCGCGGTATGGAGGTTCTTGTGGAGGAAAGGCGGCCATTTTCTCCTATCGTAAACGTGTCGCGAGCCCTCGTCGCCCAGTGATCGCCGACGTCGTTCTCGTCGACGTTTTCCGTCGTCCCGACGGTACATTACTCCGCTGTGCGACTGAAGCCGATCGTGAGCGAGTGAGCGAGCGAGAGCTCGGGCTCGAGGAATCGTCGACCGACAACGTCGCCCGTGTTACGTAATGCACGGCGCTCCGGTTCGATTTATACGTGCATGCGTGCGTCCGTGCATGCGTGTAGAGCCGTCTCTCTCTCTCTCTCTCTCTCTCTTTCGCGGCCAGCTTCACGGCATTCTCGCAGTGGAAGTTGCGCTGTCGCGTTCGTCAGCCGTAACCGTTCGCATTTCCGTGCCTTTTTCCAGGTAGCCTTCGTAGAGTCCGCGCACCACAGTAAAACATCATCATGTACGCCTGTAGCCGATTCATCGCGCCCGTCACCAAATCTACTGTGAGTATAGATGAGGAAAGAAAGAAAAGAGGAGGCATATCGGAAGACCGACCGATTGCCCCTCGTGCGCGTTATTATATAATAACCCACTCGCGCGAAATTGGTTTTCTTTTAACCCGCTTGTTCTTCTTCTTTTTTTCCCCTCTCGTCGGTGTCATACAGTTGGTCTCCGGCAGCAAGACCTATCTGCGGCCGTTGAGCAGTGCGGTAATCAGCCATAGCAAGTCTTTACAGCAGGATCAAATTCAGCCACCCGTCAGTTTGGTGAGTGAAACTTCGCTTCTTCTTTTCTTCCCCCTGTCCATTGCATAACCTTTTCGCGATCAAGGTTACATAAGCGACCGAAGTCATCGATCGAGGTAAAGGTTTTCGATCTCGGCGACACGATTTCTGAACGTAGCACCTCGACATTTACGAGACTTCGGGACTTTATCGCCAGGAGGGAAGTGTAGATCGCCGTTGCTTGTTCATTGACAATGAAGCTTCGACATTTCGCGCAATGAATATTAAATGAAACACGTATCAACTTTTAATTGGGTATCGATTGGCCGTGGGTATTGATTTTACAAAGATTTGGTATTTTTGGAACATATTGTAATTCATGCTTCGAAGTCTACGTGTTGAAGTTATAATAAGCATAACAGTCTTATGCAAGCGATGTTATATTTGTAAAAGTATATAACTTGATATTTTTATCGATTAATATAGGTGAATATCGTGATGGTATTTAACTTGTGACATTTTGGTACAGTTACCAGTCGTACGTAACTTCCAAACCTCCACAGTCAGTCGTGACATTGACTCGGCTGCGAAATTCATTGGCGCTGGTGCTGCCACTGTAGGAGTAGCAGGATCTGGTACGTATATATAAGTCTATAGCACTAATTGTGGAGGAAATCCCTTGCAGTAACAGCACGAAATTTGCTAACCATAAATAAGATATGACAGTAGTGATAAAACCTAATAGTATAACAGTGTGCAGTAATAATAATATAGGCTTCAACTTACTCCCTTGTTGACTTAGTATACTAAATATATATAACATACTAAGTTTAATATATACTTAACTGCTAATATACTAACTCTGTAATCTCTTCTTAACACAATGTGAATGATGAATATGTATAGTTAACAAAGTATTTTTTTCAAAAATATCACATTGTTTCAAGGTGTTGTTAATTTAAAGAAGTTATTGCATTATAGGGATTGGTATTGGTTTGGTTTTTGGGTGCTTAATAATGGGCTATGCACGTAATCCCTCCCTGAAACAACAAGTTTTCTCCTTGGATTTGCGCTGTCAGAAGCGATGGGCCCCTTTTGGCTGATAGCGTTCCTCATACTGATTGCCCTTTAAATCCAACTCCTCGGGAAAGATCCTCCTCCACCCTTCCCCCCGTCATGGAAATGAAGTTATTATACATATTTTTATCCATCGCGCCTAATCAATAAGTAGAATGCCCGCATATATAATTGTTATGTAATACGCGTCATATAAACAGCACAGTTTGGCACAGTATCCTACTAACGTCAGTGCACTGAATGAAATTCTTTCGCTCGTTACGCGTTAGAGAAAGAGAGAGATGGGAGGACGATAGTATCCATTCTTGACTTGGCAAATTGCTTGTTCCAGGTGCTGGAATAGGATCGGTGTTCGGCTCGCTGATTATCGGCTATGCCAGGAATCCATCTTTAAAGCAGCAACTATTCTCGTACGCCATCCTGGGCTTCGCCCTGTCTGAGGCCATGGGTCTCTTCTGTCTTATGATGGCTTTCCTGCTCCTATTCGCCTTCTAAGCCACAATATCCGCATAAGAAATTGCTGATATAGTTTTTAGTGCGTCACTGCCAAGGCAGCGTCATCTGGCTCCAAATTGAACCATAAGGCGGCGGCTGTCTCTGGTGTGCGGGATGCCATGAAATCATTAGGGAAGCTCGAATTTGTGGTTCGGATTCGGGGTGCGACGGTGCGACAATGAGCGAAAAAAGCTGTACTGTATATCAAGGCGCAATTGCACAAGTCACCGTGCACGGACCGTCTCGGCCCAATCCAAGCCTTGTCAGCTTGTTTCAGTAATTATTTCATGGCCTACTGTTTCTCATGTAGCGTATAAAACAACTCACATTGTTATCACATTAAACGGATGTCAGTGTAATGAACGAATGACGACGATGCTGAAAGTTGGAATTAAAAAAGTAAGAAAAGATAAAGAAAACGACAGCGCCTCTCACCCCGCATATCCATACACGCACGTACTCTGTATTCACCGTGGTTAGAGAATGTTCTCTAAATGCGACTTAATACACTTTTTTCGAAGATCTTTGTTATCCGAAGGGATATTCATCATCATTGTTGTGCCGTCGCGTACGCACGTTGTTAAGGTAACTCCTGACGAAGAGAAAAAAAAACTGTACAGTGATACCGAATAAACATCTTTGTCGTGGAACCGTGGATTTCTTTGTAAACGCTCGTTTGGAGATTTCCTTCTGCCGATTCTCTTATTCTCTAATACCTCTTACAATTAAACACGTATAAGTCTATCTATATATCGTGTCATGTAAATTATCTAAAAAGAATAGGTTTTATAATGCATAACGGTTAACTCTGGTAGACCAAATTCGACGCGAAAAGGAACGGCAAGTAAAAGCTCTACCGCAGTTATTGAGACGCAACTTGCGTATAGTAACAGATAGCATTAATATAGTAACAATAGCGTTTCGGTCACAAAATGATCCTCCTCCAGTGGTTTACGAATGCCAAACAATAATGATCAATATCCAAATAAAAAAAGTTTTTTTTCGGAAGGGTGTTTCATCCTCCACATTTGCGCTTCAACATTCATATAAGAAATACGCAACTCTTATTTCGATCGAACTCTTGTTTCTTCTACAATATCCGAAGCGCATCGAAATCGGAAGGGGACACTATTTTTCACTAGATTTTCTCTTGTAAGTATAAATCTTACATAATTTATTTATCAGATTGCGATATATTGTACAGCTATAATATATCCGAAATTATTTAAATGCGTTTAGTCTAAATCGTACACGCGTACGAATCGTCATGATATCTTGCAATTAAATTAATGATAATCAGTAAATTCTCCGGAAGAACGATTATGAATGTAACGGCTAATATGTTAAGATAAAGTCGGTGACATAAAAAAAAGTCGTCGGTTTTACGTTGATGTACTTAAACTCTCTTCACCCCTCGTACATGTACTCGAATATCTTTAGAGCGTAATCAAGAGTTGCATTCTCGTTGTTCAAAATAGACACGTAACGATCAAACTTATGCTTATGAACCAAAAAGCCCAATCTAGTCTTAGACATTATAGCCACAACTCTTAATGTGTACACGTAGGGGCGAATCCTAAAATATATATATGCCTGTATAACGTACATATATACTAATATCTTATTTACACAAATTCTAACGCTAAAAAACTCTACGTTAAAGAAAGATATTGACGAGTAATTGATTCTGGCGATGAGAAATGACGTTTTGACGAAACGAATTCCGAGGAAAGAGGCGAGATTTTTCCCGCGTGGTGATATTTGCTGGTGTGCGTGATTCGCGGCAAGCTTTATGAATTCAGTACGTCGATTGCCGGGTTCGAATTTAGAAGCGGAATCCATTCAGTCATGCGAACGCAGAAAAGTGTTATCTTTTTTTTCGAGAAGCCGCGATACAATTAAAAGAATATATTCATTTAACCAATGATATATTCTTTTATGTTCACTTTTCACGGATTGAATGTATCATCGGTAATGCATTGGCCTCTGAGTTATTTATATCAAATGTATTACCGATGATAAATATATATACATAGGGGTCGGATGAGTCAATGTATCGATATACATTATCCCGAGCGAGATTTCTTCATAAAAATGAATCGCGGTTTCATGCTCGAAATCTCGAATTTGAAACTTTTCCACACATCGGATACATCCAAGAATCAATTGTGTAATATCGTACGCGCTAACAAAATATCGTATGTATGTACGTACGTTTGTTCGAATTTGGTGTGTAGCGGATTCTAGATTCTAAATTCGTGTTATGTTAATGAACTTTTATCACAATACGCAAGCGATTCTTTTTTCAGTAATTATTCAGTTTAAAGGAGTCAATTTCGATGGCCTTGACCTTGTTTATTAAAAAGTTATTATATAACAAAAGGTTTGATAAATAACACGATGTTTTCCGACATTGCATGCGTTAAAAAATAAGTAGTATAGGGGGCTTATGAAAAATCGAAATGTATAAATAAAACTATACATACGTTTACGCAGATGCTATGGACTTCCAAAGAGGAGAGACTTCGTCTCTCCTCTTTGTAAAAACTAACCTAACTTTACCCTTTTGTTTCCTAATCTAGTAAATCTAGTAATGTAGTGAATAAAATTCTCGTTTCGTATGTCTATTGGCTTTTTCTAACGTGACATTTGACAAGGAAACAAGAGGGTGAAGACCCTCCGCGCGCAATATGTGTACTGTTTTACTCACACACTGCGCTTCTTCATAGCTTCTTCAAACTCCCTACACTACACTTGTTTTTTAATATATATATATATATATATAATATAATAATTAATATATATATATATATATATATATATATATATTGTCAGAAGACTACATCCCCAACAAACACAACGTAACATGCAACATACCTTTTAATTATAATTTCCTACTCAATAATGTAACTATTATATAACGCGCGTTGAGTAGGAAATTATACTAACAGTTATATGCGTTTGCTGGGCCATATTTATGAAACTTCTTTTGCTTATAATTTTTCAACAAACAATGAGCGACAGCTAAAATCTTTTGAATATTACTTAGAACAATGGTTTTGACAATATATTTCAAGGTCAAAGCAATTTGAGCTGATTACCCTAAACTGAATTACCATTTATTCTTTCATTACATCTATACGTATTTCTTGGAACACGAGCATTCATTCAACGACTTACGACGTCGTACTTTTTTGACGACCATCACATGGGACATCGTAACTTTGCGGTAAAGCGGGAATCTCTAGTACATAGCACCACGACACGTGGTGGTTGCACTACACACACGTGTGCTGATGTGTGTTGTGTGTGTATGTGTGTATCTGTGTAAGAAATATCCTATAATTATGCTAAAAACGCCAGCCAAACGGCCAGTGAACTCTCTCGAGTTATTATTTGGTAACGTTCAACTGCTCCAAGAGATTTTCCCTCGCACGAAGACACGCCCACGCCTTGTCCTGGTCCTTTTTCGTCAACGGCATTTTCATCTGTTTCGCGAGGGTCAACTTTTTGTAATGCTCTATCACCTCGTTGTCCGCACCGCTGATCTTCCGTTTCAACGCTTGCCTCTTGCTCTCCTCCTGCGCCAAGTTCAGCAGCCGCTTGAGCTGCGTGACGTTGTGACTCGACAACGCGGACAGCTCCTGTTGGCATCGCTTGATCTCGGCGAGGATCTCGTCGTCCTCCTGATTCTTCTTCTGCGCGTCCGGCTCCAGGATGCCCTGCTCGACCAACTCCTTGTGCATCCGCAGCTCCAGGTTCATGGAGTTCTGTATGCTCAGGTCCCTCAAGACGGTCGAGTCCCCGTCCCGCAGCAATTTGTTCTCCGTGTTATTGTTCCCTATATATACGTTCTCCTCGAGGAACGCCGAGACCAGTCTCTGAGTGAGCGGGCCGATGCTGTTGACCTTCTTGTCGCCCTTGGACATCAAGTGCGACACGTCCGTGCGGTTCTTCTTCTTCTCCCTGCTCGGGTTGGCCGCGTCCTCCTCCTGCAACAGATCGTTGTGCGCCCACATCAGACTGTAGTGGCGACCCAGCTGAGGGATCTTCTTAAAATCACTCGTGTCGCCATGGGTAACGATCAATTCCTCCAGCAGCTTAATATCGTCAGGCATGATGTCGGTGCAATAGGGATCGACGGATGCCCAGAACTTGTTAGGCGTGTCGTTCTTCGGCAAGAGCAACTTCGGGGCGTCCTTCGTCCCCTCGATCCTCGCGATCTCATGTACGCTCGGCACTGCCTGATTCGCCGAGTTCCCCACCGCCTTTTGTTTGAACAGTTTCGTGTGCAGAGGCGACTGGCTCTTGGTACTGATCTCCTTCGGCTTGAGCTTCTCCTCGCGCACTTTCTTGTCGAGCAGTGACAGACTCTTGCCGCTTTTCGACCGTCTGTCTCGACGTTCCTCCGCTGACGACAAGTTGGTGATCTCCTCTTGAAGCGTACGACACCGTACGACGGCCGAGGACAGAAGCATCTCCAACTCCAACTGTAACGCATCAATGTCCTCCTTCTGTATACCCTCCTCTTCTGTACGATTCAACAGTTCGGTATATTTTGGCAGGTCTCGGCTGTTGTCGACTGTTTTCAGAACTGTCAGAGACATCATCGGTTCAGGAGCTTCCGCCCCGCTGGTGTCCGTGTGATTCACCAGCGAAGACTGCGCGGTCTTGCCGGACTCGCGTCCCTTGACGACAGCTTTCTTCGAGCTTTGCTTCCCCTTACCAGACATACTTTTCAATAGATCGTGACAGTCAATAACGAGAAACGGTCACGTTATTGTTGATCCAACAGTTGTTACCTCGATCAGCGTCGACGGCCTTAAATGGATATCATGTTGCATCTGCAATGATAACATTCGATGTTCGAAGCATCTCACAACTATTATCGTCAGGATCTGAACGTTACCTCACTTATTGCGCCTAACTTTCTACGTAAACTATCTGTTATTTACGGAAACAATAGTACAAAAATACACAGATCACACTATACAGGTTAGGCTAGGTTAAGGCTAGGTCGTCACCACTAACTATAAAGTACAGCTGAACAACAGGTGAGTCGGGCTTTTATCTTCGAGTGGTATAAGTCAACGGCCGATCGGACGGTTTTTATTTTCAAATAATAGAACGATAAATTAGAGGAAGTTCTTTTACTTCCAAATAACAATTATTAAAAGTTAATACTTTTTTTTATAATTAAGTTTGAATTCTCTAAAAAAATATAGGTAAATGTAAAAGGTACAGATAGTGCAGAGGATCTACACTTTGTTTTTGTGATGAATACATGACAAGTATGTTTTGCATGCGAATCACAATATTTCGTGATAATCGCGAGAATATATTTTATCCCGTCAAAAGCAGTGAAACTGTTAATAGATAATATGTTTGTGTCAACACAAACCTGTGTTAATATCGTTTGACGAATATTTATTCGGGTTAGTTTAATTCTCGCAGCAAAGATTGACAAATAGATTTCCAAATAATAATAACATGGCGGAAAAGGGTGCTTATTTAACTGGAACCGTGTACAACAGGCCCACTCTTTTTGAAATTCTTGCGCAGAAATCACTTGCAGCTACTCTTGAACCAGCTTTCAAAAAGATTCTTTCGGTACGTTGTATTGTACAAGGTATTTCTCGCAATGCAACGCATTCACAACGTACTGTAAAAATATTGACTTAAAAATGAGATTTATTACAAATTCGTGATCAATCATCAAGTTATATTTACTTTTTAGAAAGTTGAAAAGTATCTTAAAGAAATCACATGTATGTTTGTTTTCATTACATCTCAAGATTTTCATCGTATAAATTTTTAACAATTTTAGTTTCTCATATCTTTCAATTTTGAAAGATATGGACATATTCTTCAATGGGAAGATGAGGGCTATTTGCTTTTTAACGCACTTCTCCAGAGATATTACTTGAGGAAGTATTGTAAATATCTTTATATTATACTATACTTTTGAAGCAAGATAATCCTTTTTCTCTAGAATAGCAGAATTTCTCTCTCGTTTATTTTCAGCTGCATCCTTTTCTGAAACATTCTATGGTCTGAAACGTATTGCGGTAGTTGACTCAAAACTTGAAGGAAATCTATCGCGCCGACAACAGATGCTATCATTGATATCGCTTGTGATGTTACCATACTTGAAAAACAAGCTTGCACAACTCAGCTTGAAGTATCAATTTGAAGAAGCAGATAATTGCGAGACTCAAGGGGCAAGTATAATATGTAAACAAAGTTCTCATAAATATTAAAGACATTGCACCAAGCAGTATCTTTTATATAAACAAAATTAAATATTGTTACAGAAATTGAAGAAGCTCTTCCGCAAATGTGTCATTAAAGGACACTTAATCTTCTTCACATTGTACAAAACTTTAGAGGTGTACCGTTATATACTTTACATATCAGAAGAGTCAATGTACCCATCATCCTTGTTAAGGCTGCTACGCATCACATTGACATATTCCAAACCACAGTCCACCGACACTATCATGGATTTGCTGAGTAAAATAAAGCAAAATTCGTTCTCCGCCGACGACGGATGGGACTTATTTCAAAGAATCGTTACTCGCTTCCTCGAACTTGGGGCTTTCTTCCTACAGTTTCTCTCATGGTGGAATCAAGAGAATTATATGACAGACATCATGAGTCTTCCATCACCACCACCTCCGAATGTAACAAATGAACACAATCATCGGATATTCGAATTACGAACGAAACTGTAACATTGTTCTGACATTTATTCTACTTTTCAATAGGTGCCAGAAACAGCGCTACGATACAAGGGTACCTGTCCGCTTTGCCACATGCCTCAGCGTGTACACACGGTGCTTATGGTATCTGGGTAAGCACACGATTCCGTTATCCAAGTACTGCATATATATTACAGAATATGCGAATATCGATTAGATTGATTCAACTCTTTTTTATAGTTTTGTTTTTTGCTACCAATGCATTTTACCGGAAATACGCGAAAACAAAAGATGCCCGGTGACGCATTACCCTGCCACAGAGGACGATTTAGTGCGTCTCTACATAGATGCATAGAATAATCTATGTTTCTTAGCTAACATGTATTATATATATAGGCTATTCCATGTAAAATAATTCGAGTGTAAATACAGCGCAAGTACCGTTTTTTTAAATCAATCGTACGTTACATCACTATTCCAAGAAGGTGTCGGATTATTCGCTCATTATATATTGTACAGAATATATTGGACAAATAAAGGGAATCTCTTATTCTCAAAATAACAAACTTTATTCTCATGACTTCTCAGCATATTAAATGGCAAGGTTCTAATCGCTTCTAACCGCTAAATTCTAATGACTATAAATATAATCTTTACAAACTTACACTTCGATGAAATATATAGCGACCTAGAATTTTAAAATAATATCGTTATCGTAAAGTTCATAATAATTACGTACGCCGAGTCGGAGAACGGCAACAAATAACATTCCAGAGTAATTTCGATGTATTAATGCACGATGCTTCGAACATTGAATTGCTAATGCAGTGAAAGTACTCACAGTGTGACTACCGATTATGTACAAATAACGCTCTCTAAAAAAATACAACTGTCTAAGACACATTATAATGTAATAAGGCACATTATTCTTAAGAATATGTAATGGAATATGTAATATAGTTACAACTCGGAGAGAATTTTATTCTTGCTTGCGACACAAAAACGTCGATCGATCTCTCCTGTTTTCTGTCAGCTTTTACTTTCGTTGACACTTTGCAATCTCACCGATTTATTTACTTATCAATGGAGCTTATCCGAAAATATCATACAAATATTTATCGTATTTTTTGGACCAATGTCTAGTGCCGATAATGACACAATGTCACTTTACAATTATTGTACATATGTGTAATCATACCGGAAACAGTCATGCATTAGATATCGAATATCAGTACTAACTGCTAATTGTATCTAGAATATTGTGCGTTGTAAAAAGTGCCAATAGACATTTATCGCTTTCTCTATTTACAAACTTCGAGTCAAAAATTAACGGAAATATGTCCAATACATAAATTTCAAATACCAATTAATAGCTAAACCGAGAAAGTTAGTCCGAAATTATAATATTCGCAGGTACATTCTCTTATGTCACATACAATACTGATCGACGTTACTTTCCTTTGAAATCCAATGTATTCATATGATACAAATTGTACAGGGGCCGATTAAAGTGCAGAATTTGGTTAAAAATCGTAGCACTTTGCCGAAATTGACGAACGCGAAAAAAAATTTGTCGATGCTCGAGTTTATGATGATGCAAAATGAATCACAGATAACGATGCGAATTTGGCTCATGAGTGACGGTGAAGTGAGGTGAGAGATATAGACGAAGGAACTCTTATATACACACATATAAACAGAAATATATTTTCCCGATAATATATTCATTATTTTGTCGTGGCATGTTTTATGTAGGACTGTAAATATTTCATATACAGCCTGCATTGAAGTAATCATGAGCATTTAGGGCGAATGATAAATGCGCGAATCATCTGTCGTGTGTTCTTATACGTTAAACATGCAAACAGTTATGCGACAAGTATGGATAAGAAGCCTCAAGAAGAAATCGGCAGTCATTCTATAATCAAATAAGAGCCTTGCAACTTCAATATTTACTTTACGATACTATGCATTGTCGTTTTTACTGCAATATAATATCAAGATCAAGCATCGTGTGTGAAGATTTCAGCTGTTACATTTCAGTTTTCGTGAAGCACTATAATTGACTTTAATTGATCCCTGGAGACAATGGCTGTGTTCGACAGAATGTAACGCTTCGTTATGCATTGAAACGATTGGAATTATTCTGCTGTATTCTCTCGAGCTGCTATGATAATTCGCCTAAACTGAACTATCGGCGGACGACAATCAACACGTTTGAACGCGTTAATACGCATTAATACGAGAAATATTTCCGATTCTTTGGAAGATAAAAATAAACGTGTCGCAGAAGAAAACAGAAAAGTCAGTATTCCGTTGCGAAGCGATTGTATTTTGCTGAACGCAACCAGAATTACAATTTGAAAATAGAAAAACATATATTACATTTCTATAAAAAATAGAATTCTCTTAAAAAATTTTGTATCTCCTTGTGTATATATTGCCAAAAACATTAAACGTGTTCGATAAGCGTGCAAGATAAAAAGACGTAACTGGAGACGATACCAGATATGAAACGTCCCCGCTCGAATTTATAAGTATACATATACATATTAAAACGGATACGTACGGTCGGCATCATGTATACTGTACAGAAGACTCTATTAATCAGATACATTGGCCCGTATTCTGAACTCTCTTTTATCGATAAAGGTGTCTAAAAATAGCTTAGGAACCACCCGATTGGCTGAGAAACCACACTTAAGACACTTTTATCGATAAAAGTAAATTCAAAATATGAATTATGTGCGAATAATATTCGTATATCATGATTGTTGATAATTTGATGAATCAGCAACGATGATTCAAAACAATTAATTAATAATATGCAAATATTAAAAAATAGCACGTCTAATGTTGGAAATGTTCAATGTCACTATGTCTAAAAAATGAGACAGCATTAATGAAGTCCTTTGTATCATTTCCTAGATCGAACATTACACAATATTTAACCTTACATGTTATATGTAAGGCTGAAAATCATGTAATTTTTCGTTTACAGAATGGTACAGCATATATGACACCGACCTTATATACGTATTTAGGTGAAAATAGCGCATTCATTTTGATTTGTTTCGCGTCATTTCCACAGGCGAGTCGAACGATTACGTACTTTGATCCGCTAGCATGCAGATTTCACCTGCCACGCTGCATTTTATAACAATGTAAAATATACATATTGTGTGTACACAGAATGTTCCATCAGCACCGCACTGAGTCCTGGTACAATAGTAGATTCTTCAACAAATCCACAGTCGATTAATTATACACGTCAATATTAAATAAATATTTGTAAATCGTAGTTTACATAAAATCTATAAGATACAATAAGATACAAATTTCGCTCAGAAGTCAATCAGACGGGAACGCTTTGTCGTCATCGACAATAATTTCCAATACGTGCTGTCCGTAAAAGCAGATCACTTTATCCATTTTCTACAACTTTCACGCGTTAAGATATTAACTCTGCCTAAAGATATATTGATTCCTCCAGAAGGTACGAATTCAAGACATCCGGCAGCAATGAAACATTCCGTGTATAAGCGTACGTTTGAGTATTCTATAACGTATACGCACGTACGTGTCCACGCATAATTTTTGCACGATTTTCAAATTCGATTGAGAGAATTTTACTAGTACTTTATTCAACATTCAGAGAGGAGGGGATCCAATCGGCATTGCCGCCTCAAAGAAGTTCTTACGGAAGAATATTTCGCATACTTGTATTATAATTCCTCGAAGAAGGCGACTCTAGCTTTAGTAGAGCCGGATTTCACCTTCTTTAGCGTGCTATACTTGTTCTCACCGAGCCGAACCTGTTCTTCATGCAATTGGTCTAACTCACACTGCTTCTCGCCAACCTTCATAACTTCAATCTCAGTACGTAACTCTCTTAACTGTTCCTGCAGATGCTTACTCTTCTCCCAGTAATCGACTCTCTCCTTCTCGATTTCCAACGAGAGTTGGTCGACGTCTCCCTCGGCGATGAGATCGTAAGAGCGCAGGTCAGGCAAAGGTTCTGCATCGAGCTGAATATTTTGAAGATCCGCTTGTAGGTCCGATGGTAAAACTTGTGTCGAGGGAAACAAGTTCGACACAGGCTGCGGGCAAATTGAATAAATAATTTGTAAATCGGTAATGCGGCAGTTTACGTCATGCATGTACTAGTAAATCTCTTCATATTCGTTAAACAAAGAAACTGGACAACATCGAATAACAACTATCGCCTAGCGTTCGACATGTATAATACAAACAAAAGATTGAGTACGATAAGTAAAGATCATTTCATACTGAACAAATGAATAGATTTTTACTCACAGGTATGGTAGCACTATAAGCGTTTCTACTGAGGAACTCTAACAGCTTTTCCTTGGCTTCTTTCTCAGCGATTCTCGCACGTAATAATTCGTCCTTCAACTTCTCCGCTTCGACAGCTCTGCGCTCCGATTCTTGGACCAGTCTTTCTGTTAGTAATTCAGCCTCTCTAGTTTTTCGTTCCAAATGGACTTTCTCTTCTTCAGTCTTCATGTTGTTCAACCGTATACGAGTGATCTCTTGCTCGGCTTCCGACGCTTTCTGACTTAGAAGCATCGCCTCTTCCTCGGCTACGCGACTTTTCTCAGCTAAAAGATCTGCCGTTTCTTCAGATCTCCTCTACAAAACAGGAGATCAATTGCAATCTAGAGATATATAGTGTAAATATTTCCAAATATATTAAACTATATATTTATAATTAGTACACAACCGGTAGAATAGAGCCTTGACATCTAGTAGCACTGTAAGCTTTTCCAGTCACTCGCGTCGTGTTGATACATCACAGTGATTGATTATCAAAAGACACGCCAACCAAAAATAGCCACGCATATAAATGAAATTTTTATAAGATATTTGCAAAACATACTTCAAGGCGAGCTACAAATGTAATAAAACAATCTGTATTTATTTGAGATAACCTTGAAGATGTCTATCTATGATTTGGGTATTATCGGTATAGATACTGCCGTTCTCGAGTAATTTGAATTAATTAAAATACTGTCTTCGTTTATCCCGAATGTGTCTTACCAGCATAGATATTGTACGGCAAGTGCCGAGGTATAGAAGTTCAGATTTTTATTCTTTTTCAAAACTTTTTGTCGTTGACGAGTTCAACTCATGTTGTGCGAATATGTCGACACGACACGAGTAAAAAATCCTAGTAGTTACTATTATGATGATAGATGTCAAGGCTATTATTATATCGGTCTATATATATTATTCTTCGTTCATGATATCTTACAAGAGCTTCGTTAGCAAGTCGAATCTCTTCTTGGTACTGCAGAAGCCGCTGTTCCATTACAGCTTTTTCTCTTTCAGCCGCTTCTCTCAGCTGTTTCTCTCGCGCTAGTTTACTTCTTTCGACTTGCCTCCTGATAACGACACAAGAATTTTTAAACAACTTTCACACACATGCCTTGAAAGGATAAGATAAAAATATAATTTTGAATCAAACTGTACATCGAATGCCAAATCAGAGTACAATTTGTATCTTATCTACAAAGTACATGAAAATATGTATGTAATTTGTTCTTTCTCTCGTACATTAGGATCTGTTAATATCTACCTGACCATTTCTGTATAAATAAATATTAAATAGGTATTTACTGACCTTAGCACATAATAGGAACATGCCAAAATGTCAGTTCCTATAAAATTTGTGGAAGGAAGAGGAACACGTTTGTTAGAACTATAGTATTGGTTATGCAAGCGAAACATTACACAAGCTTTAATAGTAAATAATTAATTAATTATTTCAGGAAGCAATGCTTTATGTAATGTAAAATTAGTTGATATCGCTCGTTTAAAACTCAACTTATATACATACGCACACATTAAAAACTTTGCTGATATAGATTATTAATTAACGTAGAAATAACTCTGCATACCCGCACAGAACATTTGTATTATGACATGAAAGCATGACACGTTTTCACAAAAGTACGTGTATCTCACTTGCCTCTGTTTCTCTTCCTTGGCCTGCGCCTTCATCTGTTGAACCTCCATGGAGTCCGGTTTACGCCTCCTCATAAATAGATCATGGTTGCCAATACACAGGTCCAGGATCTTAACAAATAATACGTGAGCAGTTTTGTCACTATCATGTTCGTCCAACCCTAAAGCTATCAAACCCTTCACCCAGCCGCCAACATCTGACTGTTTCTTTACCAATTTGTTCATGCGAACTTTCTGCGAGAAGAACACGAAGTTCGGCGACGTTTTCTCCACGGGTTTGATTACAAACTTCTTGTCGTCGAAGCTGATGTGACGGATCTCCGACCATGTGAACGTGGTCTTCGGCGCTAGTTTGTTCTCCTTCTCATAAATATTTAATCCCAAGGCCGTGACTCCGAGCCAAAGATCCGTTTCCTTTTTATTCTGCAAACACAAGCCAAAGAGCTGTGGCGCCTTCCTCGACGGTATCCTTGCTTCGTACCAAGTAACGTGTGATAACGTAACGATCGACGTGAATTTATATTCAGATGTGAACGCACGACCGACTCGCCGCGTTCGAAATCTCTTCACACTTACACTAATAGGAAAATAGTTAACGCCGTACATATCGAGATCCTGGGCGATTTTAAGGTATTCCATTTCCGCCTCGTCCCTAGACATGCCACGATGATCAGCATACCAAATTTTTATCCTATCCTCCCACATCTCAGGAGTCATTTGGTACTGATCTATCACTCTCTGTGGAAGCAGATCTTCGCTGGCAAGCATTCCCGGACGATATGAAACTTCGTCATAATCGCCGTACTGAGCACCAAAATAAATATTAACATATTTTTCAGTGCAGATGCTGATCATAAGTCACTTAATTATGCTGATTCTATGCGGGAAGGTCTCGAGATATTTTTATAAAATTTCACTGATTCGAGGAATTTCTTAATCCAATATTTGCCAGGTAACATTTATATCTTGCAATATCTATCTTATTACAGGCGTTTTTCACCTTCATGTTTGTAAATGTTAAACGTTTGCTCTAACATGTTTTTGTAGAATATCCTCTACATCTGTAGAATAGTTAATAATAAGTATATTTGAGAAGCATGTGAAGACAAAGTGGAACAAGTCCAACATGTATTTGCTCTAAAAATAGAATCCTATTTAACAGGCATGTTACAGATTTTGGACTTGATCCATTTTTCATGTAAGCAATTTATATTTTTGGCCGAAATACAACTGCATGATTCAACAAATAAATGAAACCCAATATATAAATATGAACATCAAATGTATGGTTTTTGTACAATTTACTGCTTCGATTATGTCTGTTACACCTGCCATATGCAAAATAGATATACATCGTAGATCAATTCAATACTTAATAAATTATATTCTTTTAGCAGAAATAACAGAAGTCACCTTTGCCTGAACAGCATAGGAAGCTAGCAAAACAGAAGCCTCAGGTGGACAATAAATGTCCATGGACAGTATAGCCTGTTTCACTTGTAGGAAAAATAGATGTTGAGTAACCTCTTGCACAAGCTCTTCGGATACATCCTCAGGATAGAATTTGGCCAGAAACATAAAGGGTGTCGTCGGTTGTTGCGAAATACCTTGATCCTGGACTGGAAGCAGTTTAGCATCGTTAAAATAAACTCAACAGCTTTAGGAGATTCAATGTCAGGCGATGTCAACAGCCAACTGCACTTACCTTTCTTGTCTAGTTTCAGCCAGGAGATAAAGCCTTTGGCATCCTCGTACTGAAGCCCAAAGTACCATGTTTCTCTCAATCCTATTGTGCGACACACCAGATCGAACAGATCTCTGCCTGTCGACCTCCACTGCGGAATCGTATGGAATTCGTTAGAGCTCGCGAGATGACGTACAGAGAGTATTCCTCAATGTGTGACAAAAATTCTGCTCGCCGAGGGACGCCCAGTAGGAAAAGAATAAACACCGAGACAAGCGGTAGGACTAACCTCCAGGTTGAACTCGAGCTCCGCGTCCAAGGTGCAGACCTTCACGGGGAAGGATTTTCCCGACTTTTTCCTGCGGAACGGTGACATCTTACTTCTCATAATTATGTTCGCAACGGCATCGCGAAAGACACGTTGCAGCGATCGCTATCACGACACACACGGGCGTTATCGTGAAAAATCGGCAAATCGGCATCACAACTCGCGCCTAAAAACACCTCGACGCAGCGCCGACATTTTTGTGGTCCCGTCCGCGATGTGTGACGAACTCCGAAGAGAACGGGAAACCTTTTATTTATCCAACACCTATCGACGAAGCGACATAATCGCGAAACTCAGATCGGCCGGCACAGAGATCGCGTTCGTTCAAACGGTCGACATCTTCACTCGCACATGTTTCGCGCTATATCACGTCCTGCCTGACTCGCGAATTTCACACATGATCGAACATTTGATATTCTCGCGAGCGTAACCGACGTGCGCAAGTGTGTATACCTGCAGACGGTGATTCGTTCCCACCCCTACACGTGCACGTGTGACACACTATCGACAGGTTCCACTTAACGCTCGCAACGATCGCGAGCATCATTCTATCCTTGTTTCTCTTGAATATTAAACAAAGATGGATGGATGCTCGTGATCGTTGCGAGCGTTAAGTGGAATCCACCTATTATACACTAATATATATAGTCACGCAAATTCCAACAGGGTCGCTGCATTTGCCGTTGAGCCGTACTACGATTTCGACTTTTCGCATCAGACAGTGGCGGCATCTAGCGAAGATTTTGGAACCAATGAACAACGTCCAACGGCACGACGGGTTTGTTCTTTTTAAATGCAATCGGTCACAGGACGGCTGCAACAGTTTTTTTTTTTTACATGCTTCGGAACACAAGAAATATGACGAAGCGTATCTATAATTCACGAACATACGCAATAGATAGTCAGACAGCTGTGAAAATTATATAACATATGTAATTCGAAGCGCCGTATAGACCGATCATATTATTTCTTTCAGCACTTTAAAGCGTTTGCAGTTGCAAGTGGATTGTACTCGAAGACGCTTATCGCGCAGAAGTGCGTTCAGAAATTCTACTCGGCGAGTAGAGTAGCTTTTAATTGACCAATCAAGATAGAAAGAGCAAACATTTCTTTATTATAATTGGTTAAAAAATTCTACTCCAGTAGGATTTCTGAACCCACCCCAGCAAGAAACGACGCGATAACCAATCAACGTGCCGTTTTCCCATAAGAATTAAACGTATATTGACTTCTAGCCACGCGGCGTTTGCGCACACTTCGTGCAGAAAGTGCAACCAGAAAAACAATCTCATGACTTACGTTGAATTGCTGTCTTTATTGGATCCTACGAAAAAAAGAAGTCGCTACTTTAACATACAGGTTAAGAGGAAAATAAATAACATAGAGAATAGAAGAGATAAAAAGTAAAAGCGACATAATTAAAATTATCAATGAAGACTGCTCCGCATCAAAGGTTAGTTATGGTTGGTGATCGCGACGGGTAAGTGAACTAGTTGATTGTTTACATCCTATGCTGGTCCCGGAAAAATCAATTAGCTGTAGAGAAGCAAGTTTTTTTTAATCGTATAAATTCGGTATTCTGTATTATGTTATGTTATATTACAGCTAGGATTTTAATTTAGAAAAACAAAACTTGCTAACTGAATTTAATTAAAATAGAATTCCAGATAATTGTAATTATTGATTGTAACATACAATACATATATATTGGTATGTCTTGAGAAAATATTTTCAGGCTGAAAGAATTGCTGAGACGTAGATTAGTTGAGTGCGGATGGCGAGATCAAGTGAAGCTGATATCGAAGGAGCTAATAAAGGAACATGGTCATGATATCACTTACGAGATGCTGTTGTCCACAGTCACAACCAAGGCTCGCGCACTTGTACCAGATTCAGTTAAGAAGGAACTACTGCAGAAAATCAGGAATCAACTGATAGCTCAGGAGGAGAAACTAAAGATTGTGTCGGATCGTTGAGAACCATTTAAATCTCGCAGTTTGGATTGCTTCCTCATGTATAAATATTTTGTGTTACAATAACCTTTTGTAAATTATATAACATGATTTTTCAATAGAAATGTACTCGTATATGACACTCATTGTAAATATTATGTTAAATCACACATGATAATCATCGCATCTAATTAGATGGACAATTTTCTATGCAGCTGAATGTGATGTACTGATAGCTGGTTCAGATATATTTTTAAGAAGTGTATAAGAAGAAATATATAGTGATATGAAAATTAAATATAGCAACTTAATTCACAACGTTGGATTAACCATATATAATACCGCATTGAAATAAATGTACGTCAACTGACATCTGAGATTTTATTAATAACACTTATTACCGGCAGAGGGCGATACTCCGCGGTAAAACGACGAATTTAAGTTAGGTTAGGTAGGTTGTTCGTGGATAGTCACAGCAACACTTTACCGTTCGTTTGACTTTTCACCCACCTAAATCTTTTGAGGTGTCGGCAATTTCGACTGGTGACAGTACTGCGGGAACTTAGAGCAACGCTTAATTGCTGAAAAATGTTGATAAAAGTGAAGGTAATTATGCTTATCCGACTGTACCGGTCCCTCAAAGTAGCGGTCGATTTGCCATAATACTAATTCCAACCTTGTTTTCAGACCCTCACTGGAAAAGAGGCAAGTTCTGCACGAATTAAAAACCAACGTAGCAAACAATCTTACAAAATCAACTAACGTGATCGTTGTGCAATCAGCAACAATTCTGCTAATCGTTTTATTACAAGGGCTGACTCAGCTTCGTCCCTTTGCTTGACAGAAAACGACCAGAGTTTCACTTGAAAGCGATATATTTCTCTTCGGATTATTCGTAAATTCAAATCGCATTTTGACAGCTTCTTCCTAAATAGACACGTCCATTCTAGATTTTATTTTAATTCATTCTTTTTCTCTGAATATATCAATACAATATCTTAATAAATTGATAGGTATGTCGTTCGAGTTTGAAAACAATATCTACAATTAAACAATTGTGTATTATACTCATTTCTTACTTCAATTAATCACACATGGCCTTTCCAGATCGAAATAGACATAGAACCCACGGATAAAGTAGAGAGAATCAAAGAAAGAGTGGAGGAAAAGGAAGGGATACCACCGCAACAGCAGCGATTAATATTCTCTGGCAAACAGATGTAGGTATAAATATTATTGTAATTTCACTGTGTGATGAGCAATGTTGTAGTATTATTTGTTAACATTATGTGAATCAGACATTTCCTTGAGCATGCATAACACAATGTTAAACGTCTTAATTTTACCGTGCATTCATCTTCGCATTAAACTCTTTTAAGCGTGGTGTTATATATAGGGCTATGTTACAACTGACGCGATAAAGACGCAGTTTTCTCCTGAAATCTTGAGATATATGTATATTCTGTGCCTCATCATGGCACTAATCTTAGCGATAAGAAGAATGTACTTGGGAAATTAATTTTCTACTGTCATCATAGGACCAGAATCAAATAATGCATTCCTTTCGATTCCTTTGCTTCAGTTTCTTCAATCAAGTATCACTTTCAGTGCACATCATACAAAATACATTGCTCATCTGCTTTAAAGAAAAAGTTAGGCAAATCAGCAATAAGAACCAGAAAGAAAAGTGGAATATGTTCTTTTTCTCTGATAATTGTTACATCTAGACGTGAGAATTGGGCCTCCCTTTCAGGAACGATGAAAAAACTGCGCAGGATTATAAGGTACAGGGCGGGTCGGTGCTGCATTTGGTACTTGCGCTGAGGGGAGGCTGCAAATACGACATTCCTCTTCTGTAAAACGAGCCCATACTAAGAAATCGTCCAATCAGCAAGACGACAAGACGCAGAATCACCACGTGTCAGTAACGGTCATCAGTATGCTCATCTGCGCTCGCAAAGAGGACACAGTCCTCGCCATATAACGTGGTTACAGCTACAGCTTTACAACCTAAATAAATATTTAATAAACTAATTTAGTGTCGTGAACGCGACGGGGTGTTTCTATTTAAAGCGATTTTACAATGAACGGTAGCGCGTATTCGGTTCTCGTTATTTTCTCGTTATCAATCTTTCGCATTGCGCGCTAGGTGTTACAATGTTGTAAGTTACAAATTACGAATTACAATGTTGTAAATATACCGATTATAAGATGACTTTGAGCCGTAAGATTGAGCTGGCGTTCGAACTTGTGAGCTATGTATTGTTGATAAAGATCTAATGTAACAATAAATATAAATATCAAAGGGTTTTTTTGTCAGGCAATAAATGCGAAAAATCAAGCCACAATAAAGCATTGTCGACTGCTGTTTTTTTTTATTAATTTCTAAATCTTATAATAATTTTGCAGAAAAGTCGCGATTGCTTTTCGTTAGAAAAGGGAACAACCACGTAAAATCTATAACCTGAATTTTGTAGCATCAAATAAATAATTACTTTCTACGATTTTTAAATATTTATTTCGTCTCATGCGTAATTGATATATTAGAGAATTGCCAGCCGACTACGACTGTCCCGTTTTTCCTCTATCTTCGTGATAATTACAAGTCTTACATTTTATCGTCTCTCTCGTTCTATAAATAAGCAGCTTTAACTGTAAAAACAGAGTATTCCTCGCCAACGTCGTTTCTCCCGTAGATCTTGCGTTGTCGAGATCAACGACAATAAAAATATAGCCGCAAAATTACACTTTTTAATTTAAATTACATCTTCGAACTCTACTCGAAATTTGAGATTTGACTGCCGAGACTTCCCAACCACAAGGAACGATATTTCCTCGCGAGGGGCGCCGACTTGACGCGTATTAAGATCCTCATCGTGAACTAAAACAAGGAGGCACTCTATACATAGCGACAGAAGAGCGAAGCGCTTAATAACGATGCTAATGAAATCACCTCTGATGCATACGCTGATATAATAATAATAATAATAATAATAATAATTGTATTGAGAGATGCAGGATGAAGCGCAGGACGAATTCGCGGCCGGAGAATGCTGATGCGGAAGCGTCATCCGACGTTCTACGCGTTTGAAACGAAGACGCGAGTCTTCAACACGTCAGATCCTACCGAGTGGACGGTAATTAGTACAAGGAACGCGATCATCGAACGAAGATAAAATCCTGGGACAAAATGTTTACATATAATCATATAAAATTATATATAATTATATATATGTGATTTATATATGAATTTTGTCTCTATGTGAGCACGCATATAATTATATATAATTATGTATGCTCACACATACATAATTCTACATAATTATACATAATTATATATGGGCATATAGGGGCAAAATTCATAATCATTTTTTTCCCAGGAACCGAAGACCAAACAACGGGACGAGTTCTCGCGTTAGCAGCAGAAAGATGTACCGGGTAGGATTTAACGTGCGAAGACGAAGATCCAGTTAGCCACGTGACGGCGTTGAAGGAACTAAAGGGAATCCTAAGTGTGCAGGGGAAGGGAGGGGGGAGGGAAAGGGAGGAACGAGTATTTTTATATATAAATATATATAATATAATATATAGGAACGTAGTGATGCACCGCAAAAAAAAAAGAGAGAGAAAAGAAACAAGACCATTACGGCCGCGTGTCCGACACGCGACGCCACGACTGCCCGACGATTTCCCGACGTTCAGTTCCTGTGGTATCTGCTGTTGTGCGTCGCCCGGCTCCACTTGGTCTTGAAGACGCGCTGGCAGATGTTGCAGTACGCCGCGGAATTGGGCGAGTCCTCGTGCTTGGACGTGATGTGCCGCAGAAGCGCGTGCTGCGTGGTGAACGTGACGCCGCACTTGTCGCAGTACGACGTCGGCGTATGGCCGCTTCTGGCCACCGGCGGCGTGCCACCCGTCATCTTCGACGGCTCTACAAATGCATTCCTCGGTTTTTACCTAGACGGGGAGGGCTTCCGGAGGGAGTGAGCCGGCGCCGTACGCGTTTTTGCACGCTACGGGACGTGCAACGAGAGACACCGCGCCGATACGCACATCGCGGCCGGTGTCGGTGAGGTGTCGCGCGATCAGAGCACTCCGCATATACATTGACACACCAAGGACCGCTGTTCTTTCTTTAAACACTTCCTCCGGGGCGGGTGAAGTTTGAAAATGGGTGGACAAAATTTCGAACGGGCTTCGTCTCGACACATCGCCAACCGTACATTTTGCAAACGCGGTACGTGTTAACATATCCTGACCTGAATTTTCACGCATCCCCGCAACGTAGGAGTCAGTGTAACAAAATCTTTATATAATCATATAAAATTATATATAATTATATATGTATGATTTATATATGAATTTTGTTTCTATATATGGGTATATATATAATTATATATATAATTATATATAATTATATATATATAATTATATATAATATTATCATACATATATAATTATATATAATTATATATGTTCACACGAAATAAAAATTCTGTTGAGTGAAAAAAAGAAAGAATAATTTGATTTAATTAAATGTAATTTAAGAAAATCTACAAATAAAAGTAATAATTTTTCCCCGGAATCGTCGAAAGTTTAGGTCGACCAACGATCACACAGAGAAGAGGGTAGATCTACCCTCGGTCAATTGGCGATGTGTTAATTGAAATTTGAAATCTGTTGACATGAATATTCGCACACGATCCGTAATGCGTTTCAACGCGTTCGTTACCGATATTCGTGTGGAAAACCATTCACCATAGGAAAACCATTCACCTATATATCCTTTTTTGTGTAAAACAGATTTAACTTTTTATGTGGATGTAGAATAAAAAATTACCACCGTCGGACATGTATACGACGCCGGTTTCTCGTAAGATTCGGCGCGTTACACACGTGTGACGCGTGGCAGCGTGTTAGAGATTATTTATATATTATACACACAATATAGTATAATTGAATATATAATACAATAAAATTTATACTGTACAATAATGATTGGAAGTTGCAGAAAAAGAGAGGAGAATGAAGCTTTAGCCTATATAGGTTTTTGACCTATATCGGCTCATTACCGGTTGCTAAAGTTCAAGTATTGACGTGGTAGTGGAAACACTATTGGCGCAACACTGACGCAGCATTAGATGATAACGTGCGGCCGATACTGGCGCAGCATAGGATTACGATGGAGTAACCAAGCCTCAAAATGGCAAATAATGATGGCACAGCGATGATACATTATCAATATCAACGTCATAAGATAATCAAATCGAAATTACGCTATTACTAACAGCGAATTCGATCATTCGCATTACACCGGATTAATGCAGGCTGAAGACTGCTACACACATGAAGCGGTTATTTAAATAGAAAAATATGTGAATATTTTAAATGATTAAACATCTAATAATAATATTGTTTTTTATAATTTTATAATCAAAGTGCTTCATGTTACGCAATTCGGATAGATTGTGGGCAACGGCCTTTAGTGCGCACTAATCTGGTGTAGCGCAAGTGATTGACTCGCCACAAGATACTTGACACTGGTAACATTAACTTGAATTATAAATCATCCTTAGATGAATAACTGAACAGGCATGTGCTCGTGCATATGTGATAGTTTATTAATGTAATAAACACACAATATATAACATATAGCACATAGTATACGATAATAGCACAGAGTCATAGGTCCATATTCTGAGCTCATTTTTATCGATAAAAGTGCCTTAAATGTGGCTCTTCAGCCAGTCAAGTTCCCACGCAACTTTCAAGGACATTTATCGATAAAAGTAACTTCATTACTCCGCTGAACGTATTCGTTGCTTACGTCCCCCTTCACGGTCGGCAGCTCCGGTCATCCACCGGCTTAAAATAGTTGAAAATTTTTTATATTCGTCGGTGTGACCGAACTTTTCCATTAATATGTCTGCAACACATATTTCTGTGTTAAATATCAATATTCACAGTAATGTCATGAAGATTTAAATAATATTAGTACCATTCAAACACGCGTAAGTTTGTGTTTTACTAAAGTCGAGTTTGCCGCAACGATTGCTCTGCCTTCCAAATGCAGAATATCTTATTTCCACCGCTTTGGACATTGTAGCCGTCATTACTTTCTTTACGCAACTTTTAAGGAATGTCTCCCCGCACACTAATATCCGGTAGAACTCTTTCTGTAAATACAAATAAGTCGTATCGCGCGTATAAAGTAATATTATCTCAATATAATTACCAAAGCTCTTTTCTTCTCTTGACAAGTTGCAACTGCCTCCTCAAAAGTAATGAAATCTTCCATTGTTTGCAAAGGCAACGCTACTCCCAAATCTTCCTTGCAATTGGTGATATTTTCCTTAGGCATTTTTGTAATATGATTCGATATTATGGTGTTCTTGAGATCATTAATTTTTTTGTCCATGTCGTATAATATGCTTCTCTTAGCAGACTTTATAGCTGCTAAAATTGCACCACATTTCTCGTCCATGTACTCCCTCAGAGGTCCTAAAAAATGTTTTTATTTTTAATTAATAAATTTGTAATACCTTAGAGTTCTTAATCAATTACGACTATATTTCTGAAAGAGTCCACCTACTGATTCCCACGAAATTTAATGAAAATATCATATATTCAATTTAAAAACATGATCAATGATTAATCTACTTACCTCTTATGAAACATTTCTAAGATAACTTTGTTAGTACATTTCTAACGCGTTACACCAGCACCAATTTAACGATACCACTTTACCGCTGCTAATAATAGTTATACCGCATTAATAACTATATGTACATTATGTATATACAGTTTTTAATGCAGCGTCATTATGAGGAACAAATTAATTATATGTTAGGACATAATATGTTGAGCATAATATGTGAAGAATATGTTCAGAAATAATATATGTGTAGAGAATATAGATGGCCAATATTATATTTCTTTTTTTCGTTTTTGTAATTTAAAGTTATATATTTTAGTTCTTTACCCGAATATATCTAAAATGTTAATTATATGTGCAATAAAAAAATAAAGTATTTTGCTTACATTAACATGTAATAAAATACATTTAGATTGTACATCTTTCATAAAAGCAATTTCTTTTGATTTCATGAATTTACTGCCAACGATTATTTCAACGTTTTTAAGTGATATGAGATAATTAAATGTTTCGCATGGATCGCCGGTTCATATCCCAATATACATAAATCTTACGTATCCTCGGTATGTATTTTTTAATTAATATTTCATCGATCTTAAAAATTTTATTATTTCATAATTTAACAACATTGTCGGGATGGACATGTTTTAATATAAAATTCCTAATGTTAATATTGGATACAAAAATATATTCCTCCTCTTTGTAAACAATAATATACCGTTTTGTTTGTGTAGAATACGACGTTACAAATAAAAGTAAGAAATGTCTACAATAACGTTTTGGAAGTTTTATAGTCAATAAAACAAGTTGTACATACAATATCTGAGGATGAACTGAAGGATGTTAAATATAAGATGTAATTATAAATACCGGTCCAAATGTACGACGAGTGACATCCGACTCCGACATACGACGTAATGTAGAACGAGCCTAATGCGGCATAACTATTGTTAGCAACAGTAAAATGGTGCCATTAAACCGATGCTGATTTAACACGTTAGAAGTGTACGAACAAAGTTATCCGAGGCCTACTTCTCAAGAGGTAGAGTGACTATTGATACTCATATTTTTAAGTTGAATATATTATATATATTCATATGAGTATATTTTCATGAAATTTCATGAAAATGAGAAGATAGATCTTTTCGGAAATACAATTGTGATTTATTACGAACTGTAAGGAATTACAAATTCATTAAATAAAAATTGTTCAAGATCTCTGAAGAAGGATAAACGACACATGTAATGGAATTTTAGCAGTTATAAATTCTGCTAAAAGAAGCATTTAATATATATAATTTAGATAAAAAATTAGTAATTTCAAGAATATCACAAAGCAAATCGTATTGGAAAAATGCCCAAAGGAAATATCGCCAATTGCAAGAAAAATTAGGGAGTAGCATGCAATAGCATGCAAAACTTATGCAAACGATGGAAGATTTCTTTACTTTTAGAGAGGTAATTGAGGCTTCTCAAGAAAAAAAAGCTGTGGTAATAAATGACATCATATTATTTTATATGCATACGATTCAACTTTATTTATATTTATAGAAAAATGTCAAGCAAATATTAGTGTGTGGGAAGACACTTCTTAGAAGTTGCGTGAAAAATAATGATGCTACAATGTCGAAAGCGGTGAAAATAAAATATTATTTTTAGAAGGCAGAATGATTATTGCGGGAAATTCGACTTCAATAAAACACAAACTTATCTGAATGATCAGTATTATTTCAATCTTTATGACATTACCGTGAAAATTGACATTTAAGACAGAAATATGTGTTGCAAACATATTAATGGAAAACTTTGGCTATATAGACAAATATAAAAAAATTTGTAATTATTTTAAGTCGTTGGGTGATCGGAACTGCTGATCGTAGGAAAAGAAGGTTGGAAACAGCGAACACGTTAAAATAAAACTTTATGCTGTATACATTTTCTTTTCACGCACGTTGTGTTGTTTCTTATGAAGTATTAAATTTTCAATAGCTTGGCTTACTTTTTATCGGCAGGATAACTTGACACTTACGTACGGCGAAAAAGAGGAAAATAGAAAAAAGGGAAAGCAGAACAAAATTTTTAAAATATCCTATATAATATATTGCGGTTGCAACTAAAACAAAAAGAGTCAAGATTCTAAAGATGTACAATCGATAATAAAAAAAAAGAAAATATAAGCAGACAAAAGTCTAACGTTAAAGTAAATATAAGCAATTTTTTTCTTTTATTCCTTATACAAACATATGAGAAACAGAAAATTATAGAATTAAACGTTTCGGGTATTATATTTTGGGCCATCTATAATAATTAATATTAATACATATACACACGCACACACACACACACACACATATATATATTGCATTATTATTTGCCATTCTTGAGGCCTGGTTATCCCACCGTAATCCTATGCTGCACCAATATTGTTTGCTAACGTTGTTGAACCTGTGTTGTTAGCTGGTATTAGCCCGAACTTATCCGACGCTGCGCCAATGCTGGGCCAATAATGCTATCAGTATTGCACCACTACTGCAACTCTGGCAACCAGTAGTGGATATCTATATGAGAGCTAGACTACTTACTCCTTTGTATGCGAGCAGAAAATGGACGCCAGAAATTATGTATTACGTCATGCGTGGAGTAGAGGATATCTATATTTTATTGGTTGAATCTATATAAGCCGATGCCTATATGTGTCTACAGACACATACATGACATTTAACACATTAACTGCCATGTGAGTTATATTTAACTCACCCCAGTTTTAAACCCGGAGCCTTGTGAAGTGTACACAACTCATACGTCACTTTGCCTTGAGTGCCTCGTGGTGCACAGGCAACTCATGCTACCAAGAAATAACATACATATTTTTTGAAGATTGGCCTCATAGAAAAAACCCTGCAGATGGTTCGTGAAAATCTTATTTACCGATGACGTTATTGTTAAATTAATACTGGCAATTTAAAAACGTGGATCAAATTAATAGAAGTTAATTAATTTATTTTCTATTTATTTTAACCTTTAAATTTCACTAAATCTAACATGTAAACAAAAACACTTCCTTTATGAACTGTTTCCAAGTTTTCCCATTACGTTTTACTTTACAAAAGGTCAAGTTTTTATTTTATTTTTTCACTGATGTATGTTTTAGGAAAAAGCATTCTACACAAAAATACACATTACATTTGCTGCATTTCCATGCTGTCTGTTTACACCTTTTCATGGCATATTCACGTCCTTTCTCAGCTTGTGTTCTTTCATAGCACACAGTACATCTTCTCCTGGCAGAGCCCATGTTCAGGAGAGAACAAGTCACAGATGGTGACGGGAGGGACGACACTGCAGATATCAAAAGATTAAATTCTCAGAAAAAAGTCAATAAGTATGCAGTGAATTATATATAACTCACGTGGCGTGTAGTAAGAAACGGTTCTAGAACCGAGTGAGTTGCATATGACTCACGCATATAAAACAATTTAAAAATAACAATTTTTCATCAAATCACAAAAAAATATTTCGTTTTGAATGTTTTTACTTTATTTTCGTAATAAAACATCGTGGCTCCAGGGAAAACTATTTTTTTTTTCTAGTGTGGCAGTCAATGTGTTAATCAATCAAAGAGTGACTGTCATATTACATAGACGACGCATGCGCGAGATTTCTGTACATATGTTCTGGAACCATGTATTTCGGCCGAGTTAGCAGTCTAGTTGTTCCATAGATGTCTGTGCTTCGTTGTAACGTTCCAGACGGCACACAATATCTACAGAATATTTTTTAAATATAGATATTAAATATCTTAAACATATTTAATATCTATATTTTTAAAATATTTTATAAATGTTATATATGTTATCTGGGGTCGCCCTGTATAGGAGTCAAGCAGCGCGAGGGAATGCGAAGAGACGACAAAAAACCTTGTTCCTTCGTTGATCTCAAGTGAACTTTCTCGTGGTTGGTAAGAAAAGATCTTAAGTTAATTATCGTACGCGTGCGAACGCGCGACAAAGAGAGAGCGAGAAAGAAAGAGCCTCGTGGACGTCTCGGAAATCTGGGACGTCGTTTCTTCGTTCGTCGACGAGAGATTACTCTTTCTCGCGAGAATTTAATTTAATGACGTACTTAATTTGTTACACGAGAAATTAACACGTTGCCTCGAGAGACGCGAAAACGTGCGCGTCCCGTGTCGATTTGTTTTTCCCCGGCGGACATGTTGCGAACGGTGATATCGATTTACGCAGAAAGAGGACCGAGTTATTTCCGCCAGGTGAACTGTAATTACATCAGCGTGCATTACCGCGCGATCTATCAATGCGGCCAATCAATCTCGCAGCCTTCGCTTCCCCGCTTCTGAATCACGTGGTTCTTCGCTTCGTCGTTCGACGTTGCCCGCCGTCGGGGGTTGAACACAGATTCGACAATGGCCACGTTCAGGAAATGCAACGCTTGAATGAGCGCTCACTGTCGTCGAAATATTCCTTCAGATTCATCATGGATTTCAAAAAATATCTCGATCAAAGGCGATTATCGCTCAATGGTTGTATTCTCTGAACTCAACGATCATTTGTGATCGACTTGACGTGCACACCGAACGCTCGAAATCGCAAAGGAGACGAAGCAAACCGTGTAAATTACAATTAAGTTTGCTTCATCGCGGAAGATCGCGAAGGTCGAAGGTTTCGATGTGTCGACTAACAAAAAGAATAGTGTCGATTGACAAACAAATAAACGTACGAAGTGACTAAAGACAAGAAACGAAACTTGTCGGAAAAGAGATCTGCGACCCTCCGAGAGGAGAGCGATTGACAACTCATCAGGGATGAAAGATGTGCGATGCTGATTACGAGGCGTCCAGGCTTCTCCCGAGTCGAAATTTTGGTCCTACATTAAATCTACTTAGTTCTACATTATTTTCTAGTGGGAAACACGGAAATAACGTCTCATTTGTAGCATCGAAAGACCAAGATCGAAGACCTTAATGCAGAAATAAAATTTCGGCTCGGGCTCTGATTGCATCCGAGTGTGTCCATCAGAAATTCTTTTTATTTACATTTTACTGCGATAACATTTGAAAGCGTAGTCTTACACGATCTTTAATTAAGTTACAAGCTCACAATTATGATACCGAACGTAACGCGTACCCGAATAGAACGCAATGCTTTCATGCTACCGACAGGTGTGTCTCTCACGTTATCTACAGTTAGTTCCTAAACTCGCTGCGACTACACATATCCGCTGTCTCTTTCCTCGCGAGAGAGTGATTAACCCTTCCAGACCAAGACGGATGACTTGTTTTTCCCCTTTTTTTTTTCTTTTCCTTACTTACTCCGGGAGAAAATCGCTTTTCCGAGATCCTTGTTTGAACAGAGCGGTGGGTTTCTTCGAACAGGGAACGTCGTAATGGCAGCTTAGAGTGGAATCGCGTCTCGAAGGGTTAAGCGATCTTTTTTCTTTCCGTTTTTTTTCTCCCTTTTTCTTCGGCGGAACGCATCCTGGATTTCGTATCGCAACGCGCGATATGGTATCGGCGAATTCTACCAGGAAATTTCGCGAAAGGCCATCGCACTTTCCTCCCCGGGGAATTTCGGGATGCGCGTGTATAAAAATTTGTCGGTGGAGTCGCGTTCTCTTCGAAAACTCCGGCGAATCGATCTCGACGGATCCGAGAGACGCGGAATTTTGCGTTTTCAACTTCGATCCTCCTCCTCCGTGAGTTCTTCGGCGAATTACGACCGGCTGTCGCTTCCGGAAATTTACGGGTAGAATTCCTATCTTCACAGAGCGCGTCACGCTCACCTGTGATACCTCTATACTCTCTATGTCGGTACTAAATTCTGCAAATCGTTATATCTCTCTAAGATACACTAATTACCTGAATCTTTGCGTCAAAACTCATTAACTTCGAACACGTCTACACAGACAGAGCCGTGTGTCGTTCGGGTGTTCCCATCAGTAGTAAAGACCGAAGCTCTTTTCTCGTTCGCGCCACAAGCCGCAATTCGCGGTTTTTCTTCCTTCTCCCGGTCTCGACTTACACACACACACACACACACGCGCGCACACACATGCACACACACACACCATCGATCGTCTCATTTTTAATTCCTCGTCCGTCTTCTCGCACGGTGACGATTCACCAAATCCAACGTTCGAAGCATGTTCAAATGTCGCGAAGTCCAAGAATCCCTGATCTGTCGAAGTAGCCACGCACATATACGCGGCCACATAAATATACTCGTATATGCTTCTCGGCGGCAGCGTTGCATTAACCCATTAAGCGCCGGGAAATTAAGTTACGACTCGCTCACGAAGTCGCTCACTGTCGTTTCGGGGCTCGCGTGGAAAGCGTGGAAAGCGTAATTAATCGCGGCGACTCCCTCGTGTTCTCGTCCCACCGCGCGATCGACGCCCCGAACGGCAATTAATGGGTTAAGTGTAGCTTTCTGGACGCGATGACGGCTCCTCGTGCTACAATCAACAACTATGATTACGATTCACTTATAATAACCTACATGTAAATACTCAGGTGCGCAGGTGCGACGTCACTCTCGAAAAAACGAAACGAAATGCAGACGCACGCAGCACGCATGCACGCACGCGTGTACGTGCGTGCGTGCGTGCGCCTTACTCGGTTATTGTACTACTTGTTGCATAATACTTGAATGCGCTCGCTAAAATAAGGTATCCCCGCTTGCGAAATCGCTCCCGTGTATGCAGATTACTTACTTAATATAACAACAACAACGGTACGCGTCCGCGTGACGCTTTATATTCAGATCTGTCTTTGGATACATCTGACGCAGTTCGCGAATGCTCGAAACCAGCGCTTCTTTGAACGACCACACCGAGAACGCGAGGAATCATCAGGCCTGTTCGTTACAGCTGAACTCTGGCCGCACTAGCTTGCACTAGAGTTCTACCTTCCTCTTCTTTATACGAAGTTACAGCTATGTGTCTGTTTCTTTTTAAGTTCCGGAAGTGTTCACGCTAGTTCAGCGATAAAGAACAGGCTCATTGTGTCGAATTCAGAATTAACGTAACACGTGTGAGTACGTATATAATACGCAGGATGTCCTAAGGTACCGATGAATCAACATGTTTGCGTTAGGATTTTCAACTCCAATTACATACAAGCTCCAGAATATGAACTATTGAAGTATTGTACTATGGATTTCGGGACATCCTGTGTGTGTGTAATATACATGTCGCTTAAAAATAACTAATGACAACAAAGACAACATCTCTCGCAACTCCTTGAGATGTCTAATCCTTGAGATGTTGCAATCCTGAAGACCGTGAGAATTTCAATAGACATTTGTGAAAAAAATATGTAACTTTTGAAAACTCGATTTTCCAAAATGTTTTTCGTTATATGTGTAACGAACAAACAATATAATAATTGACATTGATTTTCCGCTCCCACATTTCGCCAACTCCATTTCTTCTTAACGCAAGAGAAGTGTACGCGACTTCTCGTCATCGGGGAAACGCTGCTTTCGCGCTCTCGTACAGAGACAATGTTTACACGAAGCCGGTAACAAAAGTAACGGCTACTATACCGATGCGCCGCATCGCTAGATATATTCTTGTCTATGGTAAACATCTGGAGAAGTTAATGCGTAAAATGTAAAACCAGGTATTCGTGTGTAAGGCACTGTCTATGCGCTGTCTCGACAGCTTTGAAGCTAAGGCCTGATGTACGCCTCGGGAAGTCTCGTTGAAGGCCTCGAAAGGCTCGGAAGGCTATTATTACGAATGAGTTCCTGAGAAAATGTCCAGTTTCTACACTGACAACAAGAGGCGGACGATGTGTCTTATACCCGCTGTGAAAGCTCACGTATCTCCCGACGGACTCTTTCATCCGATTTTCGACAAAGCTCGTCTCTCGGGAGACTATGTTCATGACACATCGCGACGAAGTGATTCTCCGACAATCTGCTGTGAGTACACCGGGATGAAGTGAGAAAAATCATCAAACATCACCTCGCCGAACGAGCGAGGGTTGAGGGCCTCCGAGGTGTACACCGGGCCCAAGAGTCGTTCGCAAAGAAACCTCGGCACGTGGCGTACGAAACGTGTAAACAGTGTCCGTGTAACAGTGTTTGGGAGGGGGGNGGGGGGAGGGGGGGGGGGTGGCTGCGGAGAGAGGATTACGTTGCGGAGCCCCCGGGGTATGCGTCTCGAGGAGCATAAAAAAATAACTTCGACCCGTTAGTCCTGTGTGAACGAGCGATAGAGATCTCGATAGATAGTCTAATGTCCCGTACTGTAATGACTAGAATCCTTCAAGACCGCCGATTCATTTGTCCCGAGGAGCGATTGGCCGGGCTCCGCGCGAAAATGCGAGCCTTCCCGTTCTCACCGAGAGATTCTTGCAAACGCGAGGACCCTCTTTCGAACGCGAGTTGTTCTCTTTCTCGGGCGCCAAGTTGCCCTGCGGTAAAAATCCCCAGAAAGTTCATCGGATCCTTGCGTACAAAGACAAAAACAGTGTTTTATTCAAGTGAACAATTATTCCACCATTCCTTGGCAAAATTTTACTTGGATCAAATAAATACTACTCGAAGAGCTATGTAAGGATAAGGATGAAAATGGAGAAAGCAATGGGATGATGAGTTAGATAAGAATTCTATTCTTTGCAATTGAATTGGCTGAACTAGCTTAAACTAATTCCATTTCCCTCTTTTCTTTTCACACGTAATCATAGTTACGTATCTGTTTCTTTTTGAATTCCGAAAGTGTGCACTAATTCAGTGGCAAAGAACAGACCTATAGTGAAAAGAAATATATATTGAAGAAGTTATAGGAAGAGAGAAAAAGTAGTTGAAGAAAAGGAAAGAGGAGGAAGATAAAGCTAAAGTTAAAGGGAAGGGTATAGGAGAAGAGAAACAAGGTATCTAAGTAAAAATTTGTTAGAAACTATTGGATAATTATTTACTTAAATTTAGCATTTTTTTCTGCGAACGTCAGGATCTACCGAGTGCGATAGCTCTCCGCAGGATATTCTGCCGTTGCGTTTACTACCCCGCAGATGCTTCTTCTCGCGCTTGGGCTGCCCGGCTCGGGTCCCCGCGTTTGCCCCGTGTTCGCCGCTCCCGGGAAGGTCCCGCAGAGTCGCGCGCGAGGTCCCGGATCGGCGGGAGTCGCTCCTCCTGTGCTCTCTTTATCTCACTGTGACGTATACGAAACGCGGATCCTTAGACGCGTGTCTCACTGGATCCGCCTCTCCGTCGGCGCGCCTAAGGCGCGCGCGAGCTCGCGCGATCCGCTAACGTTAACACAATCGCCAACTGCGTGGCAACACACTTAGCGAAGATAAATACGCGCGTATAGCAAAGCTAGACACATTGATTTTCCCGCATGAAACGCATCTCTAAGTGACCCGGCGTGACGCGCGCGTGTGCGTCGATAGAACTTCATCTTCACCTTCATACCGGGTCGAAAGAAAACGCGAGGCGTCTCCGCCCCGATCGCCAAATCAATCAATCGAAGCGCGACTATCCACTACCTTCCAGCGAGTCGTAATACAGCTTGTACCCGAGACACGCACAGCGATATCGCCGGCATCTCCGGTATTCCGGCGAGAGGAACGAAGCCGGGCGCGAGGCTCCGTACAAATATCCTCCGGCCGAGATATCGCAGCTCAAGTCGGGTACACCCTGTACAGGCAGTGCGGTGGGTGAAAAGGATCGGTTTTTGATCTTGAACGAGGCCGAATAAGAAATCGCGAAAACGCACCTAGCTAATTCTCCCGCTCGGAGTCGTTACAAAGCAGCCATCCTCGTCGACCTTCGCTAAAGTTAGTAATCGCATCACATCTCACTCTCGCTCTCGGCCTTGCCTCTCTAACTCTGTATCCCTTCCTTCTGTGCGGGACACGAATTCGAAAATTTTGGCAACATTGTTTCTTGCCCTTCTTTTTCATTCGATCCACAGCTCCGATCTCCTTCACCCACCGCTATTATACTTGTTAGGTGTAACGAGCTTGCGAACCGCCGACGATTCTGTGGATCGCGAAGTGTCTAAATGCGTTATCAACGAAGATACATAATGATCCTTTTCCTTCTCGCACGGTTATAATATATAAATATTTATAATAATAATGTGTGCTTTAATACCGCAGTAGAGAAATTCATCTTGCGTATCTTAGCCGGACTTAGATATTCGACTGAAATCAAAACACACATCCACGTTCAGACAACCACGTCGTCACTCTTTTCCCCGTTAAATTAGTCCGTTCGCGCGACAACAACCGACGACGTCCTCGTCGTCGAAAACGAGCAATTATCAAAAAGAAGGAAGGAAAAAAGAATAAACGCTGCTTCGACGCTTTGATAGTTCGGGAGGCAGAGGGGTGAGGGTGCAAGGTTAACGTTCTACGTTGCGTTTGACCAGTCGACGCGAGTCCGACTACGGGGACTTACTTTTCCACCATCTCGAGCGGTAACGCGTCTGTCCTCGGTAAACAACGGTGACTCGCGCGAACGATTCCTCCAAATCAAAGATCAACGCGCCTCTTTCAGGGAAAGCGCATCCTCCGAACGTGAACGTATTCGCTCGCACGCATCGCGAAGAAGAAATCAGCAAGCAAAGAGGCGCGTGGAGAAAGTTTTCCTCCGCGAGAGAGATTTCTCGTCCTCGAGATTTTTTATATATCTCCTTCCCTTTTTTTGTTCGTTACTCTATTCGAAAGCGGCGGTCGCGGGCGATCGTCACCTTAACGCCGTTTATAAACCGAGTTACTCGAACTTTGTCCGTTTCTACAAAAATGACACGCGCGGCGATGCCGCAATATTCTTCTTCTCTCTTTTTCTTCAATCTGAAACTAGAAAATACAAGTGTTCATGGAACAAAAATAATCGACATGTTTGAACGTTAAATTACCAGCAACCAGAACATAGATCGCTTCTTTCCGTCAACAAACGGGACAAAGTTCAATCGTTCACGACGGAATTGTTCAATGAAAAGCTCCTCGAGCTCACGACGTGGAAGAGAGAGATCCAAAAGACGGCGGAATTAAGATGACGAGCCCATCGCCGCGATCGGTCCTATAAAACGATAAACTCTCGTGCAAGCGCGAACGCACCGCGAAATACGCCTCCGCGGCAAGGCACGGCAAGAAGCGATGTCACCCGGATGCTCAATGATTGCGGCCTCGTCATTGCACATCGCGTATATCGCGGCTACGCGGTCGGCGCATGTTCTCTCTCTCTCTCTCTCTCTCTCTACGAGTCCAATTCGTTTTTCGGGCTGCGCTGCCTGTGCATCGTTCTCGGCCAAAGCATTTGGTGTTTCAGGCGCATGTGACGGCGCAGATCGGTTCTACGACTGAGAGTGGTGTGGCAGAGGATGCAGGTCGTCTGGTTGCGATGCACTTCGAGGTGCTGGGTCAGCGAAGCGAGGTGCCTGTAAACGTTTCCGCAGATTCGGCACGGAAAACGCCCCGCGCCCTGCATCAACACCTGACCGGTTGTATCGCCAACGTGCTTCCGATTGCGTCCCACCCCCCCTGCAACACATTAACACAGCCACGTGACCCGCCGGTTCCTCACAATTATCAACGGATTACAGAGGTCACAGGGGAAGAAGCTGCGGGACAGGACTCGGTGTGACGGGCAGGGAGCACGGCGAGGGGGCGAAAGGGCACGATGGTGACACGTTAACACAGGCCAGCCATTGCGAGGGGATCGTCAGTCGATTACCGAGCGAGACTTTCGGCGTCGAGGCCGCAGGAACGCGAGGACTTTAACCCTTTGCCCGCGAATGGCACTCTCTGATACAAGCCACCACTTGTCGTGAATTGGAGGGGTGAAGATATGCGCGAGGAGAAAAACAAAGGTTCCCGACCGACCGATGATCGCAATTTCGCCACCCCGCTGCCGTGGAGCAGGGATCGAAAAATTGTGATCATACAGGGAAAATATTGTAGTGAAAATTACCACAAAATTGTCTAATGCCGAATCATGCCGGAATTATTATGTGTGTCGTAATCTTTAATAATGCACAGGAAAAAAATGTTTGGTCGAATTGACGAGACAGTGAGTGGACCAAATCAAGTTTGGTTGAAAGAAACAGAATTTCTGGTTAAAAGAACCGAATTTGGGCCATAAGAACCAGAAATTCCGTTTCCGTCAACCACAATACGTTTGGTTTGTTCACTATCTGGTAAATTCAACTAAACCTTTTTTTTTCCATGCGTGCACAACGAAATATACATCGCTAAAGATTACAACACACATTATAATTATATGGCCCAACATTAGAGAATTTTGCGATAATTTTTACTACAATATTTCCTCCGTGCGCTCCGGGCTGTCGGCTACGACAGGCAAGGGGATCGGGTGAGAGATCGCTGAACCACGGATGAAAGGGTTAAAAAGTCGCGTGTCCTGAAGTCGGCCCGACGCGAGGAACGTGCGTTTCTTCACTTTTGGTCCTGGGACGACTCGTGTGGGGTCAACGTGCACTGTATTAAACCGATGTGTTAGCAGGGCGCCGGGTAGGACGCCCCCGAAGAGCGCGCGATCGACTGATGATCCTCCTCGAAGTGTGTGTGTAAAGTCTACCCCCTTCGATCGGCTCCCGGCCGAAGCTCATTTCAGGGGCCCGCTGCCGATCGAACCACGAGCGTCGTATTCGTCTCTAACATACACAGTACAACAGTTATCAGATCGTCATGCACGATACCGCTCATCTCGTTCGAACTGTCGCTCGGCTTTCGCCTTTGCTGAAGAAGCAGCGTTGGGTGCCGCGCGATCGATCGTCGTCGCGCCATTTTCTCCCGCGATCGATCGCAACGAAAGCCGAATTTCTCAGTCGCGATCAATTGTCTCCGGCTGTCTTTGTTTTTCTTACTCGTCGATTACCGACGATCGAACGGATTAACAGAATTACTCGCGGTCTAATTTCTATCGCTTTTATCCGGTTATCGTTATAATTCGACGATCATCTCCACGCGCCCAACACTGCCTGAGACATACACAAGTGCAATCAATATTGCCATAGGACACATTGTACAGTTAGCATCCTGTTATACGATACGATCGTAGATATACTGTAACAAATATGATTATACATAGTTACATCGTGAGATCACAACGAGCAGATCTCGACGTGATTGTCGTGCCGATGCTTGTTATGCTGAGCGAGCAACGGCACCGGCATAAGCGACACATATATATATATATATATATATATGTATGTATATATGTACGTATGTATGTATGTATGTATATATGTATGCAGTTAGACTCGCTTGAAATTCACAGTTGTAGCACAGATTGGCTAGATTATTACGTGAACTGTAGGTAGATAGGGTGAGCGGGTAGAGGTGAGTCGGGGTGCAATTGCTGCAACTTGGTCGCCTAGCGCTGTGTCTCATCACGTGTTGCTCCCTTGGCACGTGCGTTGCGTGAAACGACGAAAGCGCAAAAGCGATTCCATTCACTCGGCCGTGGTCGTTGTCGTCGCTGTCGCTATTGCGCGTCCCGACGCGAGCGTACGTGCAGTTTGTACTCCAAAGTGAAAAGGGAAATAAAAACCGACAAAGAAAACAGGACAAGGAACAAATCAACTTGGGACAGTTGAGGATCCAAAGCGGCGTGAATCTAGAGTATACATATAAAGAAGTATATACGCGATACACGAGGGAAACCGAAGAGGCGCTCTTTTTTTTCTCTCTTTTTTTTTTTCATGAAGGAAAGAGGAGAGAGTGTCTCACTCACGGTTGGAATATTTACGTGTGTTTCTTGTTGTTTTTTTTTCCTTTTTTTCTTTCTTTGCAACTTTATTCACACATATGTCCACTTACATTATTAGCCTGCATAAGCCAAACATAGGAGGTTACGTAATTGATATATTATTATTTCATATTATTTTTATGTATACATATATATGACTCGTCTCTTTCTTCTTTTATAAATAACGAACTAAGGGAATATCAATTCGTTCCTAAAGGACAATTAATTAATAGCGGTCTTGTACTTATCTCTTATCAATTCGTGGCAATCCGAGGAATGTGCACATTCGNTCTCTCTCTCTCTCTCTCTCTCTCTCTCTCTCTCTCTCTCTCTCTCTCTCTCTCTCGTAACAAAATAGTGTTGCCTCATGTTTTTGGTGTACGCGCAGGTGGGTGCTTGCGTGTGCATACACAACGTATCACACACGGCTATAAGCACCGTCTCATTTGACTAATTACACATACGCACACAACATATGCGTGCATGCGTATGTATGTGTATATAAATAAAACGCGGGGAGATAAATATATATGTATATAATTTTTTTTCTTTATTACACTTTTCGCGCGCGTGTGTGCACATATATTATACAAGTATGTATATAATATATATATATATATCTCTTTTTTTTCTCGAAAAAGAACTTAAAACAAGCGACACCGTAAGGTAACTTAGGTAAAAGAAAATTGTATGTAAAAACAAATAAATTAACGTTAACAGCGTCCGAACCGCGGCTCACCCGCACGCGACGCACCGTTCTGCAACGTTCAGACTAACGTGCGAATGATGCAACCACCATGGCAAACTGGTTTAATGCCACGTTAAACCGAATCTCACCGCGATCCGCGATACACAGTTCTAACGAAACACAGTTCTTTCGTGCGACAATAAAATTTCTTCGAAATGTCCCTCCTTCGGTTTACTATATGTTCCTAGTAGATTTATTAAAACAGGACGTTTTCAATTTACTGGAATTTACCTTTCAGTCGCGGAGATACCGAGTGTAACTTAAGAAAGAATTCAATGTCAGCGTTTAAAGCTCGATTTGATTTTGAACGAAGCTTCGCGAATAAAAACCCGATGTAATCTCGTTTGCCAATTTAATCTCGCGCGACACTCAATTATCGAGCACGATGAAACGTCGACGTCTTGAACAACCGCGACAGGTATCTTCGACGAGACGTCCTTTAAAGAAAAAATCGACCGTAAACTGCCGTCGAAGGTTCCACGACTGAAAGGTCGAAGATGTCCTGCGTAACTCGAAGTGAAGTTTCCTCAGGCTGACTTGGAGGAAAACGCGCTCGCCCCCGTTCGTCTCGTTGCGTTGGAGCGTGAGAGAGTGAATAATTTGCCCCGAAGAAGCATAATCTAACGTCGTACATCTACAAGTTGGAATAATTGAACTAGTTGTAATTGCACTAAGTTGCGTTCCCGTTCACAGACCAGCGTCGGTCCGTCGCAGTTACGTCTCGCTACGACTTCGTTGGCGAACACCGTTCTCGAACGAAAGAGATCATACATTGCGGGTGGGGTATAATAATCGTTCAATAAAAACGAATAGTAGCCTCTCTTTCTCTCTACGAAGAAGGATTACTTGTACTTATCGATAGTCACTGGGCGCGTCGTACGGCACGCGCTTTTCACGATATACCCGATAATTGAATCTCCCGCCGATTAAACCTATTCACGCGCGAAGTGCGAGACCGGATCTACAATAAGTGTAATAAGCTTTAAGTCCTAAGAAACTGACCAATCACGATCGATTATTCTCCTATTCGATTAAAAGTTGCATTTTTACATTCAACGCACGTACAATACTGTCCATAAGTTCATAGATATATAACTGTAAGATAGTAACCCTTTAAAATTGTTATATATATTATTATTTTTCATAGAGATAAACTATATAAATATATAAATATTTATATATATATATATATATGTATATATATGTAATAATATATTATTTTATTTTTCAAATAATCTTATGCAGTTTTACGTGATTTTTACCCATATTTGCGGACTTATGGACGGTAGTGTAATGTTTGAATCAATAAAACTGCTCGTCGTTACGCAAACGTAGCTATGTGTATGTATATTCTTGTCAAATCTTCATTATTTAAGAATTTAACGTAAAAGTCATCGCGATAACATAAGGGATGAGTGACTATCGATGAGCTCCGAGACATTATTTGAAGATGGGGCGATGTGAGAATCCTCTCTAGCGCATAATCGTGCATTGGATGTAGTCACGAAGTCGGAGCTGATTAAAAAGAAAAAAGAAATGGGAAACAAACAATAACAACAAAAATAAACAAAAGAAAGATAATAATAATAATAATAACACGCGATACTGCATACTACGGTAATTCCCCTAATTGTACACCCGTCGTGGGCTAAAACTAAGAAAAGAAAAAAATTCAATATATGCTAAATATTATATATTATTAGATATATTAAATATATTTTTTTTTGGCAAGTCTCTGAGCTTAAAAACTAGGGCACGTGAGTATGCGTAATATCATCAACGCGGATCGTGCCTCGCGATCTGCGTTCGATTTAAAAAAGAAAGAAGAAAAAGAATCCCGCGAAACATTGAAACGCGTCGACGTACGGCAACCGAGAGAATTCAACCTATCCTATACGTCGTATGCAGAAAGGCGGTGAAAACTGTCGACGCGTCCAACTAAAAGATAATCATAAATGGCACAGAACGACTAATCGTACGTTATCACGTCGCTTCTCGATCGTGGTAAAAACGGGTAGATACGGAGGCAATCGTCGATGTGATGCGTAAGATACAAAATGTAATAAAATATGTGTACGCACAAGAATTATATAAAATTAAAAATCATAACGCGAACGCACACTCAGTTGCACATGTGCCTAACCATTTCCCAGATCGAGAGTTACCAAAAATTTTCTTCCATCTGTTGCTAAACAGTCATGTATCGTGACTGTTGATCAGTCGGTTCATCTTGACGTTCCGTTTGCACTCGTAAAGAGAATTATATTCTCGTGTGTGACATATAATTAAGAGGAAAGTGATGCGATTAAAGCTAATGTGTATTTGGAAATGATTGAGGAGGATAACAATGCTGTGTAGTAAGTAATAACATCATAATAACAACTTAATAACATTGATATAATACTACTATTGATTGCTGGATTAAGAATCCAGATTAATCCCATTTTCATTATGCTAGACCCCACGTTTTATTCCTTTTCAGTCGCCGCAATAGTATTTTAATATTAAGAGTGATAAATTATAACATTGGCGTTTTTCTCTTGATTACATGTAACACATGAAAATATAATCCTCCTTACGAATGCAAACAAAACGTCAAGCTGTCAAAGTGTCACAGCTGCTCGGATGCATCGTTGCCGTCTCTCTTCGACTAAATAATAGTCTGGTGTGATTACCTAGGTTTCCGGAAAAATATTTCTAATAACTCTCGATCTGGGGAATGGCTAGTCATATATACAACCACGTGTATTGAGGCAAGCATATGGAAATGACTCGCTGCCACTTTCATCGATGAAACTGTTAAGGACGCTCGTAAAAGTGATGGGGGTGACGAATAAATCCATTGCGTCAGCAATTCTACCACGATCAAACGCCGATCGCCGGTCTTCATCCGACAGATCGATCGATCAATTGGCCCGGCGATCAAACGGAGAATTTCCCCGTCGATTTCGCATCATCACACGATTTCCCGTCGATTTCGCATCATCGTCACACGAAAAAAATGCACATTCCTCCTTACGCTATTAAGTACTGAACTGATTTGACTAGATAAAATAAATCGTTTCCGCTTTCCCTCTTCGTGTCTTTGGTTACAAAAATGTGTCTTTGTACGCGTGTACGTGTGGCTCAGTTCGTGAAGTGTGTGCGTGTATGTATTTGTGTGTGTGTGTATACGTGTATATGTGTGTGTGCTTGTACGTACATATGCGTGTCTGAGAATGATTCACGTGTCTCTTTTCTTATGTGCATATACACATATAGATACATATATATATACACATATATGTATGTGTATGAATGACTAGGGTGTGAAGTTTTTTTTTTTTCTTAAGACAGGCATAATATAATTTTTCCCCGTCGACGACTCTCCAGAGCAGGATAGATGACCCGACGCTCGACGATGCCGTTCGATCATGTCGGTCGCGATTCTTCCTCATTTTATCCATTCGGTCGTTGCGCGATCGCGTGTTTGACACGGTAAGTGATTCTTGCGCGGCCGATCGGACTGCGTCGCGGAACGATTAAACTCGAGGAACACGGAACGAAACGATTAAACTTGAGGAACACGAAACGAAAAATATGGCACGCAAGTCGTATCCCTCCGTCCGATCGCTCGATAAAATTACCTCGATATATGACACCGTTTAAATATCCTATGCATATAACTATGCATAACTCGCAATAAATATATAATATGCGCCCTGCGGTATATGCTATGCTACCTCTTAGAATTGCGATTAACAATCAACGACGACGACGTCCGCCGTTCCGCGGCAAGGACAAGGTGGAACGGCGACGAAATCTTTGGCCCGTTTTAGCGTATCTCGATCAAAACGTAAAAAAACGTCTTGTGCTCCTCCATGAGGCACTGTGTCACGGGTCTCGATCGCGACTGCGTTGTATACCAACGAAAAAGACAACAATAACAACAATTCCCCGTTCGCGATCCGTTCTCTTCCTTCGCTGGCCGACTTGCTCGCGACGCTTCCACTTGCGGCCCGTACCGTATCGCGACTGTTTCTACTCGTTCTGCGGCCGCCCGTGAGACCGTGAGACTGCTTGAACGAGAGCGCGTCGCCAAAAGCGCACGGGAAAAAATTTTATATGTTAAAAACGGTCCACTAAAATCTTTTGTTACTTTAACACGGGGATTGTGTTAAAAAGCACACAAATATTCCTCAGGTTAAAGTAACCTAAAATTTCAGTGGATCGTTCCCGACACAAAACTTTTTACTGTGCGAATAATTTCCATCGACCTCTGAATAAAAATTCGTCAATCAACCGGGACCAATTAATTAAAGATAAAACACGCGCAAGAACACCGTACTACTCTCTCGCGCTGTTTCAACATAAATTCAATATTTTATCGACATAAAAGTCTCGCGTCTTCGGCGGTGAAGGCGACGGTCTCACGAATTTCCCTTCGAGAGAATCCCGAACGCGATCGCGGCGGGCGCAACCGAGACGCGGGGATGACCGTTTGAGGGAGAGAAAAAATAAAAGTACGGTTTTAAAGTTTCGAAAAACCCCGTTTTTCCAGTTTTTCCGTGGATTTTTTTGGTTTCTTACACAATAAAAAATTTAGTGTAAATAACGATCCACTGAAATTTTTGTGTTACATTAACAAGATAAATACGCTAATTCAACATATATTTGTGTACTTTTTAACATAATCTCATGTTAAAGTGACGCAAAAATTTCAGTGAACCGATTTACACTAATCTCTGCGTATACTCTAAAAGAGTACTATGTATACTCTAAAAAAAAAAGGTAAACGCAGCAGACTTTAACACATGCGAATTTTTTTTAACGAATTTTTGTGTCCTTTAAACAGAAGCCGCAGAAATCCGCGGAAAAATTGGGAGAAAAACGGGCATATTTTCGAAACTTCAAACCTATAATTAAAAGACACGGGGCATCTTCTCCGAGACCACGTATTAATCGCGACCCGGCAACGGAGGCGACGGGAGGACGAGGATCGCCGGAGGATCTATCCTCTTTTCGCGTCGACGGGACTAGTCGTTCTTTGGCGGGCTGTCTTCGCACTAAGGAATAGGACTAGAGGTGATCCTTTCCACGCTGCTCTCCCTGATGCGTATCGTCGTGTAGGTAGTGGCTGCGTCGATGTCCGCGGGGCTGCCGGCGGCGTTCTGCTGGTCGATCGTCGCGGTTGATGGCACAGGGATCGGCGCCGGCGTCTCGACGCCGCCGGTCCCCGGCGGGTTGGCGGCGGAGGTGGCGACCGAGGCGGCGGCGGCGGCTGCGGTGGAAGCGGCGACGGCGGTGGTGGCAGCGGTGTTAGCGAAGGCGGTGATCTCGACGCCGTGGCGGTTCTTCAAGTGGCGCTTCATGTGCGTGGTGCGGCTGAGCACTTTGTGGCACACCGGGCACTGGGTCGTGCCCTTGTGCATATTCATGTGTTTATACATCGAGTCCCGATTCCAAAACGCTTTACCGCAGAGTTTGCACGAGTGCGACGGCTGTCCGATGATCACCGTGCGTGCATCTAAATCAGACACAAACGTTTCTACATGCCGCAGCAGCAGCAGCGCGCGCGCGCCGCTGCGCCCTGGTTGTTTTCTCTCGCGCTTTTGCTCTCTTATCTCTCGAGGGAGCCTACGTGTGTACATATATGTGTACGCATATGTACAGAAGGATTTGTTTTTTGCCTTTTTTCCGTTTTTCTCCGTGTGCTTGTTACTTGCCTTTTTTTTTTTATTTGCCTTTTGGTGCGCGACGCACCACCGAATTGGTTCGCGACTGCACGAATGCCGATCGGGCTCGGCGAGAGAGCGGCCCGGCGATCCGCGACGGGACGCATTTCTCGTCTCTCGTCGATTTCGCGCGACTACGCGGTGTTATTTCCCAATGAGGAGTCTTCCTTGTGCGGATTAATTAAAATTAATTAATCGACTATTTGGTTGCATTTTCGCGAGCGTACAGCACTGTGAATATACGCTTGTGCGTGTATACGTGTGTGTGTGTGCGTGTGTGTGTGTGTGGGTGTGTGACTGAAATTTGAAGGAGTGTAACTGATAAAAAGAGATCTCGGATACTCTTTGTGGGATCTCTAGGTACTGACGAATGCGTGAATTTCGTGAATCCGTGTTATCATGCTTAATCGTTAATTAATTAATGCAGTAAAGAGAGCAACTGCATTAATACTGCTTTCGGACTTTTTGAGAACCGACGATTACGATATTTTACAGTCGTTACATATACACCGTAGCGTGAGCACGGCAAACTCGTCTCGTCGTGGATCGCGGTGCGCGAGTACAAAGGTGTCTTCGATGTTAAAAAGAGAAAAGAGCATGTGGACGTCGAGAAAAATCGCACATAAGTAGCGAGCTACTTCATTACACTCATGGAACAAATCTCGTCTCACTCTCATTTCTCTATCTACTTTTCCACTCACTCACTCGGGTCCGAAGTGAACAACACGAGTAGCAACAGCAATCAAAAAAGGATGAAACAAAATAAAATGAGAAAAAAAATACAACGCACACGTAAAAGTTGCAAACAAGTAGAAGGAAGGAAGAAAGAGAGAAAAATATATAGAAAGAAAGAAAAAGAGAGAGAAAGAGACATCAATCACGAGAAAAATATGACAACATACATGATATTATGTAATATTACTCTCGGAGCAGCCATGCTACTGCGAACTGTGGATACGACGGCATAACGAATAACAGCAAAGTAATAGACGTGAAAAATTTCCAAATGAAATCGAAAGAACAGAGTGTACATGTACAAAAAATATTCAATATTCATGCACAACGTGGTCGGGACGGAACCTAGTTCGATCGAATTGATTGCGAGCCTATCTCGGGCTCAGAAGTTCATGGCCTCGACATTTGCTGCCAATCGCATGTTATGTGCAGTGAACCGACAATCATGTATATTCCTTTCGATCGCACACCATTAATCGGATGTGGGTCGCATGCGCGACTCCAGCCTAATACCTGCAGGGAGACCTGTGTGGTACGTCATGCGCGACAAGTCGATGACTCGTGGAACCGTTGTCACCTGCACGTCGCTCGACGCAAGTTTCGAGCCGACGTACCGATCACGTATATGGGAGTATCTTCTCGTTACGTTCCTCAACGAGGCGAAACTTCGTTACGACGAGATTCCGAAATTTCGAGACCACCCCGAGATTCTTCCTCTTCTTCTTCCTCCTCTTCCTCCTCCTCCGAGAAAGAGAGAGAGAGAGAGAGAGAGAAAGACAGAATATCTCACGCAGCGAAATCTTTCCGTTCGGATTTCGTCCCATCGCGTCCAATGAACAAGCGCGCTGCCGCTTTACGATTTGCAGACGACCGGTCGTAGGAAATCCCGCGAACGGGAGGACGTGAAAATCATTTTTCATCGCGTTTTATGGGACATTCGTTATGTCGTAATATGATCGCATCGTCGGTCGAAGGGTTCGCAGAAGATCCATACAGCGAAAACTGAACGTGCACGCTCTCGGCCCCAAAGACACACATCCGTGCTATTTCCACATGATGGCTTTATTTCCAGAATGCAAAGTACAACAGAAACGATTCGTCCGGCGTTTCGTGTGTGTCTGTGTACGTGTTACATGTCCTACAACTACATTCGGTAATTTGCGCATAACACGATACAGATTGCGGCAGGAATCTGCAGTACAGCGAGTGAATGAGACTTTCTGCCTCAGAGACACTGCCAATCACTTACTCGAGAAAGTAAATTATTTATTTATTCATTTAGTTATAAATCAAGTTGCATGCGAACGATTCGATTTCGGTAGAATTTACGAAGGTAATTGGGCAGGAGATAAATAATACATTCGCGAGAGAAACAGTGATTCCGTGTCGAGCTATGCATATTAAAAACAATCGCCTCCGCGTCGAAGTATCTTGATGCAAAATTATCTCCGCAATAAAATATACGTTATAATACAAACTAACTATATATATATATATATATATATATAGTATACATTATATATATATATATATATATTTGTGTGTAAAAAAACAACACAATATTGGAAGATCTTCTCGTAAAAACGAGAAACTTTACGGATCTTACGACAGAAAGAGATAGATAGATAGATAGATAGAGATAGAGAAAGATAGAGAGAAAGAGAAAGAGGAGAAAGAGGAGGAAAGGAAAGAGAGAGAAAGAGGGAAAATACCGTGAAACCGCGACCGGAAGATCCGTGACATATTTGACTTCGTCGATTGTCTCGAAAGGTCAATGTCGCAAATGAAACCCTGTACAACGAAGAAGGTCTGCTTCATATCAATGTTACTGCCGCTCTTTATAAGTTTCTGCCGACGAGCGAGTCACATCGATTAAATATATGATAACGAGACGATCGAACTGATCGCGACGAAAATGTAATATCTAAATGACACAACTTTACATCTATATACACGACGTCGACGCGTAATTGCACCTTTCTGGATTATACATTAATTACTTATATTACATATTAAATATATGTAATACATGATACATACACGATATGTATTATAATGTGCCATTGTCAACAAGAAGAAGTATTTTTCTTCTTTTTAACAATGTATATCATATGTCACATATTGTAATACATATCAATATATACATACATATATATTAGATACATGTAATATGTATATGTATTTTATATATATATATATAAGACGTCGTATATATCTCTTCTTTCTTATGCCATTTAGGGGGAAACTGCCGCCGCGAGAGAAATCGCTTATTCGTTAATTGACGGGGCTTCAGACGGCGACAGGTTTCCGTTAAATAACGTTCTCACGGATACACGCGACGTTCCGCGTTTTCCGCCTAGTACCGACGTGTAATCGACAATCGTGGACCTCTTTGTCGCGCGTCGAGTCGAGATCGCATTGCACGTAAATCGTAAGTAGAACTTAACACGATCAGTCTAGTAGTCGGGGCAGGATTACGATGTTCCTACGACATCTAGGTGCCGCGACAGAAATGTAACATCTATAAACGACGCAACTTTACACCTATGTACACGACATCGACGCGCAGTTTTGCATTCCCGCGAATTATACATAATTACATGTAAGAGAGAGATACAAGACGTCGGATAGATCTTTCTTTTCTTTCTTCCTTTTGCACATCGTTTAAGAAGGAGTTACCGCCCGAAAGAAATCGCGAAAGAATCGTCAACGTTAATTGACGTCGCTCGCTAATTGACGAGGCTTCGAACGGCGATCTATCGTCGTCTATCACCTGACACTTCAATGGAAACATTCGGACTTCAATGGAAGTTTCTGATTTCGTCAAGCAGTGGTGTAAATTGTCATGCGGATCTTTGTGTTGCGCGTCGAATCGAGATCGCGTTCTGCGCGAACGGTAAGTGAAACTTAACACGATCAGTCTAGTCGGAGCTGGATACATTTCTACAACATCTAGGTAGCACACGCGCATGCATCTCAAGAATTTGTCTCGTGTTTGCGAGAATTCTGCAAGAAGAATCCAGTTTTAAATTGATTCCGTTTTATCGAACGCGAAATGGACGCGGATGAAAACCGGATCTTTGCTATTTATATTACGTTTACGTTGCTAATTGTCCGCGAATACCGGTCTTTCCTGAGAGACAGGATTCTGCAAAAAGGATTGATTATACGTATCGACATTAAAGTATTCAGTCGTTATACTTATGCGTTGAAACGATCACGACGAGAGTGAAGAAACGGTGTGCGACGCTGCGAGTATGGAGATACGCGAGAGCGAATCCTCGGTAAAATGGTTGAAAGGACGAAACTGGTGATGGTTCGTCGTTGTGAGGAAATAAACGAGTTATAAGTCGAGGCGATCCACGATGTTAAGGGCCAAAAGGCGAATAATAGATATCTAGAACTTTACGATCGCACTGTCACGCACAACGTTCTCAACCGCTTAAGAATTCATAACTCAAACCCCTGTCGGCCCGATAAAAGTCTACGCATCATCCGCGAAAACCCGGGCGAATCGTATCATAAGCGTACGAAGTTAAACGAAATGAACGTATACGATCCCCCCGACATCCTGCGTGATCGCGCATATCACATCGTGCTAAGTACGAACAATCAGCGAGAAGTATATATATTCAAATGCAAAATACTCCTCTGTATTGAAGAGTGAGATTGAGAATCCCGAACTGAAATTTTGCTTTTATATTAACCCTGCAAATTCTGAAGAATTTAAGGGACAGATCAATGGAGAATTTTGAGAAACGATACTGTACCAGCTATTGTCCTACCTTGATGCGTTGTTGTTGAATCTTAATGATAGATTTATTTCAGAATGATCTAATATTCGATAGATAAGCAAATAGAATATTGAGATGATTGGATATTAAATAATTCTGAAGCAAATTCCCCCCTAGAAAAGAATTCAACATAGAGAAAACGACGGTAACTAATCACTTGTACACAGAAAAAAAGTATTTGATTCAAGTAAATAGTTACTCCAATACTCCTCAGCAAATTTTTAGTTGAGTCAAGTAATATTTACTTGATCGAAATAAAATATATTTTAAGTAAGCCGTCTGAGCAAAATATCAACTTGACCCAAAAATTTGTTAAGGAATATTAGAATAATTATTTACTGGAATCTAGCATCTCTTTCCTTCTACATAACATCAGGGCAAAACAATAATAACTTGTACAATGTTACATCTCGAGATTCTTCATTGGTTCCCCCGGAATGAATTCGGATAATCATCGTAGTTCTCAAGCAAACTCGAAACAAGCGAATCCCTCGACACCCTTGGAAAAAAACCAACATCTCAGCTGCGACCCGCCGATCTCTCCAGTTTTTCGCAGACAGCGTCATCCGATCAACCGACCGACGGTCCTCCGCGGACAGTCCTCGATCGAGTTCCTCGCCTTTGACCTCGCCCTCGCGATTCGCTCACGCGCGTCCGCGACCGTTCCGACGATTACTTGACCCCGTGCACGTTCACCATATGGCAGCGCATGGTGTACTTTCGCGTGAAGACGGTACGGCAAATCGGACAGACCGTGTCGCCTCTGTGCATACTGCGATGGTGGGCTAGGGAATCGCCACGAGTGTAGGTTCGGCCGCAGACGTCGCACACCCAGCGACCGTTTTCGTCGAGGAGCAGCTTAGACCTGCGCCTGACCCCGTCGAGAGCGGGTTGTTGTAGTAGAAGTTGTTGTTGTTGTGGTTGTTGTAGTAGTTGTGGTTGTTTCGGACGCAGTTGTTTCCGGACGTAATCGTGCTCTGATTCTGCGCACACAATCCAAAGTGTTTCCCATACACACACGGTCTCTGATACTTATATATGCGATAGTTTTTTTTGCGACGCGCGCGCGAGACTTTCTTTTTTTTTTTTTGGTTCTGGGTTACTCTCGTCTGTCTGGTTTTGTTTATTTTCTTTCTCTTTTCTCTATTTTATTTTCGTTTATCTGCGGCTCGTCAGTTTCGCGGTTGCGATGATTATTGTCGTTCGATGCGGTCGCTGTCGTTTCTCTTAGAGCGGGGACGCGACAATGATAGTACCGGTAAGCACATACCGGTATCGAGAGATCCCTTGTCACGAATAGTCATCGATAAGCTTGAAAATTTTTACACATTCGGAAATGTAAAACAATATGGGAGTTAACAGATGTACAGGATTTGCGGCAGAGTGGCATGCTAAGCAACATAAACTGAATCTCGCATCGGAAATCAGATGTGACGATCTCTGAATTCCGAATATTTCGCCGAGGACATGAAACGAGGGATAAAAAATCGAAGAATGATAACAGGAGCCTCGAGAGAGAGAGAGAGAGAGAGAGAGAAAGAGAGAGAGGTTTCAACAGATTTTCAAATGTGATTCGATGTAACGGGTTTGTCGTACGGGTATGTGCTTACAGGAAATACGTACAGCTGAGAGAGAACGCGAGATCGACTCCGAATACGTTAAATTTCGATAACTGTACGTCGCATCGCGACAGAACGTACTTTTGCTTAGTGCAGATGTGTGAAAGTTTGGTCTCAGGCCGTCAGGAAGGCTTTCAAAAGAGAACAATGAGAAAGGGCGACCCATCGCTAGAAACTCGCATGAAAGATTATTGGAACTTGTGAGATTTTTTATTTCTTTATCTTCTTGTGTTTCATTTAACTCGACGATATGTGATCAACTTTGCGCGGAATCGATATATCTACATATGAGTAAATCCACCATGCTTTAATAGGTAAATTGCAAAATGCGGTCATGTTGATGACGCTGATCGGTCTTCCTGGAAACACAAAAATTTGCACGAAGGTCTCATTTGCACGGTCGTAATTAATAAATCATTAGAAACACAATTAATAAAGCCGCTCGCAACGCTCCAATTGCGAGATTGATTTTTGAATTTCGACGGGCGAATCGGGAAACCGGTTGACGCCTGAATCCCACCTCTAATTATCGTCAATTTCACCGACAAGCCGCCCCTTCATCATACATTCTCGTACTCGCCAACGCACCCTGTGTGTCGAGTATGTGTACCGTACAACGATACAACAATCGAGATTCTGTGTTAAGAGCTTGCTAACCACACATGTAAGTAGACCTATAGTCCCCAATAAGCATGTTCAGTGAAGCCTCCAGCCAGAAACGAAAAAAGGAGAGTTCTTTGGAATGTCGAAATGTCAAAAAGCTTGCCGGGTAGACTCATGCGGAGTTTCATCTCGCAG